>NW_027203493.1:3185000-3267500 GCF_024711535.1 Dipodomys merriami
CTCAATTCCCAAAATGGCATTTATGTAGGCCTTTGCATCCCATTTCCCTGAGCTTCTGCTTTCTCCTCAGTAAAATGAGTATAGTTATGTTGTAGGTTATTTAAAAGAACAACAACAACAGATCATACATATGAATATTGGAAGTGAGGAATGTGGGTTATTGATATAATTACCTCCAGGTAGTGTGATGCTGTTGGTGATAATGGTGATGATGTGAAAACAACCGAAAGGGAGTCTTAGAAATCAACTGGTCCAACCCAAGCAGTATGATCGCAAAAGAGGAAGACAGAACCAAGAGAGATCCCAATTGTCTTGATTGCCAGCCATCATACACCAGAGTTGATGTACAATAGAACCACACATTCACCAATGGAAAGAATTAAAGCATTCAGAAAATGGTAAGTCTGCAATGTAGACCATGAAACCCAACATACCACTCATTCTTCAACAAACACTCTGCAGTGAGAGCAACAGATAACTGCACACTCCTGCAGTCTGAGAGGGAATGCTGGAACCATCTCAATGAAAGACGAGGATCTGGAAAGTCAAAATACCCCAGCCAACAGCATCAAGGAGAAAGTAGGCTAAAGAAAGAAAGAATCAGACTGTGTCCTTGGACTATCATCAACCTGCTATGAGATGTAGGTCAATTATTTTGTCTCTGTTATACACTGAGTACTTTGGCCAAATGAAATGGACAGGGTCTTGAATTGTAAAGCTATGGAAGCTTTAAGAAGCTTGATATATATCAGCCCTTTTTAGAGTATGCCCCTTGGAGCATGAAACCCCTAACAAGGTTGATATATATCAGCAATTTTTTCAGCATGCTCTTTGGCACACAAAACCTCTAGAGGACCTTAACTACCACATCTTTGGGACAGTTCTTCACATCTTTGGGAAGGGATGTGATGGGACCTTGGACTTCCATCCTTGCCTGTTCCAGTCAGAGTTGTCTTATTTCTGCCCAGTGTCAGAGTTTCCCTATTTCTGCCTCATGTATTGATATTCTTCATAAAATCTGACTTGGAAAAACAAAACTTGGACACTCCAGTTGGAAAGAAGACTAGATAATCACAAACACCAGAAACAATATTGGAGGAAATGACCTAAGCCATGTGTAGGACAGTGATCCAGGTGGTCCACAAGACAGGATTGACAGGGAATGGAAAATTCCCAAAGTGAGCTAGAATGCCTTTATGAAGGATTCTAAAGGCTTTCTTAAAGAGTTCCCAGTTTTAAAGACAAGCTCACAACTTCTTAGTCACACAAAGTCCATCCCACCTTCTCCAAAAATATTCCATGGTGATGTGAGCTACCTGAAGTCAGCCCACATGTATACCACAAATAAACCACAGCCTTATTGTATGGCATGTATGGTTTGATGTATGACATGGATGGTTTAATATACATATGCATTGTATAATCATTGCCACAATCAAACTAATTCAGACAGCCAACTATATCTACTATTTGTGCATTGACAGGTGATTGGACAACAGTTCAAATCTGTTCACTTACCAAATTTCAAGTAACCAATAAAGTAGTATTAATAAAGTAGTATTAATAAAGTAGTATTAATAAATTAGTATTAATAAAGCTAACATTCTATATGCTAGATCCCTATATGTTAGATTCCTGAGGCTGGGGCTGGGGAAAAATGAAGAGATGTAGTTTAAAGCTCCCTCTTCTACTGTTTAAACTTCTCCAAGAAAAAGAGAATGGTAAGAGTTCTTCAATAGTCAAGTAATCAAAGCTCACCAGCTGTGAAGTTTAGACTATACAAGAAAACATATTCCTCAGGATCTTCTGGAAGGAAGGAAGGAAGGGAGGGAGGGAGGGAGGGAGGGAGGGAGGGAGGGAAGGAGGGAAGGAGGGAAGGAAAAAAACATTCTGGTGGATGAAGATACAGCTCAATTGTACAGCATTTTCCTAGCATTTTCTAAGCCATGGAGTCTGTCTTCAGCACCATAAGAAATTAATTAGTTTAACTTAATTTAACACAAAATTCCATAGTGTCCATACTGCTTTGTGCTTTGAAGGCAGAAATGACTTTTTTTGTATCCTAGATACAAACTATATATGACACGAAGAAGGATGCTACCTAATTTGTATAGTAAATGGGCTAATTTGCTTTTAATTATTCTTCAAAGACCAGCCTCCTGGTAAATATATCTAAGAAAAGATCCAGTGCTTCCACATTTCCTTCACCTTGCTTTTCACTTCCTTACATTCCATAGGTTAACACAAAGTTGGAATTTTTTTTCTAAGCAGAGCTTTTTTTCCCCTAAAATGTGCAGAGATAAGGTAGCTACTTCCAAATACCAGCACATGCAGATAAGGAAGACCTGTCATCATCAGGAGGAAGTGTCCCCAACATAGTGAACACACTGATCCTCACCAGTGTCTGTCTTTCTGCCCCCCCACCCTCTCCCAGGTGCTCCATTACACATGGAACACCCACTTCCCAACCAAAGCCCATGAGGAGGTTTTCTCCACCAAGGATGGTGAGATGTTGACAACAATTGAGATTAAATATACCAATGTTCTCCCAAGCCAGGGAGGACAAAGAGATGTTGGATAGTTGGGCTTCAGAGCACCAACTGGAAAAGAGCTACAGATAGATCAATGAAAGATCAATTACATGGACAGCAGGACAGTTAAAGGTAAGACCCAGAACCCTTCTGCATATCAAGCCCCCAACCATAGTTGTTGGATGACCTGATTTGGCCCAGAAAGGTGGAATGTTGGCCTACTCAGCTTGGGAGCTTTAGAAATGGAATGTTGACCTACTCAGCTTGGGATCTTCAGAAATGAAACTTCCCAAAATCACTCCATGGATCCCACAATAAAGACACTTCCTACAGAATCTAGACAGTATTTTTACTATTAGTATTATTATAATATTATTATTAATTACACAAATGCTCTAAAATGGGAAACTATAACAACAGCCAGAGGAAATGGAAAGGAGAAGATGAAGGGGTTGTGAATATGACAAAGCACTTCATAGACATGTATTAAAATAGAATAATGAGTAAGGAGCTGGTGGCTAACACCTGTATTCCTAGCTACTCAGGAGGCTGAGATCTAGAGGATCATAGCTTAAAACCAGCCCAGCAGAAAAGTCTGTGACTATATCAACAGAATAACCAGCAGGATTGGAGGTGTAAGTCAAGTTGTAGAGTGCCAGCCAAGAAAGCAAGACAAGTGAGTGCTGGGTCCTGAGATCAAGCTCCAGTACCACCACCACCAAAAAACATAGAATAATGAAACCTGGTATAAATAGTTTTGGAAGGGTGATGGATACTTAAAAAATAAATAAAAGGGTAATAGCCGGGCGCCAGTGGCTCACACCTGTAATCCTAGCTACTCAGGAGGCTGAGATCTGAGGATTGTGGTTCAAAGCCAGGCCGGGGAAGAAAGTCCATGAGACTCTTATCTCCAATAAACCACTAGAAAACTGGAAGTGGTGCTGTGGCTCAAGTGGTAGAGCACTCGCCTTGAGCTGAAGAGCGCAGGGACAGCACACAAGCCCAGAGTTAAAGCCCCACAACGGACCAAAAAAAAAAAAGAGTAATAGAAGAGATGCATTTGCTTAAAGTTAATTATATAGAAAGGTCATAGTGATACTCCTTTGTACAATTAATATTTTTAAAAAGAGAGAAATGGGGCTGGGAAGGTGGCTCAGTGGTAGAGCGCTTGCCTTGCATGCCTGAGGCCCTGGGTTCGATTCCTCAGCACCACATAAGCAAAAAGCTGGAAGTGGTGCTGTAGCTCAAGTGGTAGAGTGCTAGTCTTGAGCTGAAGAGCTGAGGGACAGCGCCCAGGCCCAGAGTTCAGGCCCCACGACCAGATCCAAAAAAAAAAAAAGAGAGAGAAAATGAGGAAGCTTGCCAAAGACAAAAAGTCATTCACCAGAAAATGCTTTCATCAGACTTTTCAAAAAACAAACTAACTTAAGCTCTGAAGCATGATCCCGCTCTCAATGGTTCTCAACTTGGGGTGTTTTTTTCTCTCAGGAGACAATGGCGATTTCAAGAGACAATTTACTTGTCATAAATTTGGGGAGCGAAAATGCCTCTAGCATTCAGTGGGTAGAGGCCAGAGAAAAGGCTAAACAGCCACACAGTGACCTAAACAGCCTCATCGCCAATGTCAGCCATGCACAGGGGAAGAAAGCCTCATCTATAAATCTTTGAAGATGGGCATGGAGGTGCACACCTGTAACCCCAGCACGGAGAAGCTGAGGCAGGAGGATCACAAGCTGAATAAAACGGGAGGGGAGAAGAGAGAAGAGGAGGGAGGGAACTCCATACGTAGTACTCACTCTTTGTTTCTGGCTCACTGTAAATGGTTCAGTTCTACTTGATTTTTTTTGGCGGGGGGGGGGGGGGGGGGGGAGGTCCGGTCATGGGGCCTGAATTCTGGGCCTGGGCGCTGTCCCTCACTCTTTAGCTCAAGGCTAGCGCTCTACCACTTGAGCCACAGCGCCACTTCCGGCTTTTTTTCTTTTTGCTTATGTGGTGCTGGGGAATCGAACCCAGGGCCTCATGTATGCAAGGCAAGCATTCTACCACTGAGCCATCTTCCCAGCCCTCTACTTGATCTTGTGGCAGACAGAAATGATTTCCTTGAAATACAACTGAGCCCAGCATGAAGGGAAAACTTCCCATCTAGTACTTCAGAATATCATTCTACCTCATGAAAACTTGTTGTGCACTCCTGTCATCTGGCCACTGTGACATTATTTGCATTATCTGGTTAAGCTTCATACCAACTTCAAGTTAAATACAGCTACAAACCCATTTTGTTGACAAGGAAACTAAGGCTTAGAGATGTAAAGCCCAAGCTCACACACTTCATAAATGATAGAAGCCAAACTCTATCCCAAGCCCATTTCTAGCCCAGAATTTCTTGGTTTACCCACTTGAATATGAAATTCTTAATTTGGGGGGGGGAGGGGTCCAGTCGTGAGCCACAGCACCACTTCTGGCTTTTTCTGTTTATGTGGTGCTGAGCAATCAAACCCAGGGCCTCATGCATGCCAGGCAAGCACTCTACCACTGAGCCACCTTCCCAGCCCAATATGAAATTCTTAAAAGCTCTTCTATTTCCTTAAAAGTTTTGCATAGCATGAAACAAGTTGATAATTATTTAAAGAGATGGAGAACAGAAAGACAGGAAAAGGAGGTAACAAAATTTAATAAAAAAGGAAGGCATGATTAAGTGAACAGGAAAAAAAGGGAGGAAAGAAAGAAGGGAAGGAAGGAGGGAGGGAGAGAAAGAAAGAGAGAAAGAAAAGAAAGAAAAAGGGAGGGAGGGAGGGAAGGAAGGAAGGAAGGAAGGAAGGAAGGAAGGAAGGAAGGAAGGAAGGAGGGAAGGAAAAGAGAGAAAGAAAGAAAAAACAAAAATAAATTTTTGAAAAGGAAGGTGTAGGAAAAGAGAAAAAGAGAGGGAGCTTATAAGGGAAGTGAATTAATCTTTAAAAATCAGTTCATAGCCAGGCGCCTATAGCTCACACCTGTATTCCTAGCTACTCAAGAGGCTAAGATCTGAAGATTGTGGTTTAAAGTCAGGCCAGGGGGGCTGGGAAGGTGGCTCAGTGGTAGAGCACTTGCCTTGCATGCCTGAGGCCCTGGGTTCAATTCCTCAGCACCACATAAGCAAAAAGAAAAAAGCCAGAAGTGGCACTGCAGCTCAAGTGGTAGAGCTCTAGCCTTGAGCTGAAGAGCTGAGGGACAGTGCCCAGGCCCAGAGTTCAGGCCCCACGACCAGACCGAAAGAAAGAAAGGAAGGAAGGAAGGAAGGAAGGAAGGAAGGAAGGAAGGGAAGGAAGAAAGAAAGAAAGAAAAGTCAGGCCAGGCAGGAAAGTCTGTGAGACTCTTATGTCCAATTAACTACCAGAAAACCAGAAGTGGGGCTGTGGCTCAAAGTACTAGCTTTGAACAAAAAAGCTCAAGGACCACATCTAGGCCCTGAGTTCAAGCCCCACAATCAACATCAACAACAACAAAAAATCAGTTCATGGATGCTATTCCATGTCCTCTGCAGTCTCCCGGCCCTTTCTCCAAATCTGTGCAGGTCCCTTCCTCCCTCTGCAATGAAAAATGTCCTATGGGAACAGGAAGCACACTCTATATGAGAAATCAAAATGCTGCTATGGTTGCCTTCCAGGACCCACAGGTAAAATCCCTGTATCACCAGATAAGGAGGGAGGCTGGCCCTTGGTCACAGGTTGGCCAAACAGCATGACGAGGGAGGGTCTGGAGGGAAGGGAAGCTCATGTTCATGCTGTGGAGGGGGTTAATCAATTAGGAAAAAGTCCAGGGAAAGAGAACAAAAAGATGGCATCCCTGTGGTCTTCACACACACTACTCTACAACCATTTGTTACTCTACAACCATTTAAAGTGATTACATTCATTCTTCCTGTCATCAACCATAAGGTTGTCCAAATTTTGTTCTAGCTTATATCTGGTATTTGGTAGGCATTCTCTAAGTGTTGAAAATAAGTCTCTTATGACTTAATCTATATTCTATGTCATTCATTTAACAGATATCCACTAGGGTAGATAGCACCCAGGGTAGGCATCTTCTGTTTGGATGCAAGAGCAGCAACAACAAATCAGGAATGGTCACAGGACTTCTAGAGCTCATGATATATCATATATATTTTTATATATACACATACATATATACATATGTGTCTACATATACATATATGTGTGTACATACATATGTATGTGTGTATTATATACACATATATAACATGCCATACACATTCCTAGTACAGCACTTGTTTCTTAATAAAGAAACTAGAATATAAAGTCAATATGCTTCAATATTCAGCAGAAGAATGGATTCCTATGAAGGGTATGAGGGGAAATTTCTAAGTAAAGGAGCAGTATGTATGGGCCTTCAACAACAAACAGAGATGAAAAGCAATGAAGATTAAAGATAGACTAAGCCAGGGAGTGAATCACTAGGGAGCTGAGAGAAGTTGACTCTCTACTATCTTTGGAGATGGGTAAGAAGCAAAGGCCCAGATCATAGAGGTCCTTACTTCTCACACTCTGTAGGAAATGGGTCTCCACTCATTGACACATGCAGAGAAGCACTGTGTATTTCAGTATGCAATTGGGAGGCATAAGACACAGGTATACTGAAAAAGAAAACAATAGGAACAGAAAGACCAGATTCATCATCTAGGTACTTGTTGAAGCCAAGCATTTGGAAACTCTACTTAAGAAGACAGACACTGCCCTTTAACCTTTTAAAGGAAAAGGAGTCACTCACTGAAGGAAGCTGAGGGGGGACCATCAAAAGATGTTGGTGAGAAGATAAGGAAATGATATATAGAAGAAGAAGTCTGTGCACTTCAAAGTTAGGCAGACATGGAACTAAGAGCATAGAGAATAAAATCAAGGAAAGAGGTCAAATAAGAACATAGAATTGCTGAAAAACTCTATGCAATACAAATCTCTGAGATGCTGTCGTTGGGATAGTTTAGAAAAGACTGTCTTTATTTTTTAAAGGGAGGTGCATCACACAGACATAGTAAGTGTTCAGCAAACATTCCTAAAATTTTACAATGTAATGCATAAAAACCTAATTAATCAGCTACAGTTAAGAATGATAGCACTGTCTCAATGGTTGTTCAATTTGAAGGCAAGAAGCCCACCTAGGACATAGAACTTCCGTAGGCTGATGAATGTTACTTTATGATGGTCCAATGTGTGGCAAGCAGCTGCCATTAGGATTTCTGCCATCTGTGTCCTTGGCCCTGAGTCTGAGGACCACGTCCAGTACCACTAGAGGAACTCTGAGTCTGGTGAGCAAACTACTGAAAATCAAATCATAAAACTGCTTCACTCTGGGAGAGTCTCCAGGAGCTTCTCCGTTCTGTTCTCTGACCCGTTTTCTCCTTTTCCCTTCAGATCGTGTCACATGTTAGAAGTCTCCTGTGGACCAGAGGCCCAACATGGAGAAAAATCAATGTGTTCCCCCCAAAACCTTGACTTCCTGTCCTACCAAGAACTGCTAGGCACAGTGTTAGCTGTCTGCACAGCTCTCTTCTTCCTCTTTGCCTTGGCCATCTTGGGCATTTTCATCAAACATATCACACTCCCATCATCTGAGCCAATAATCGCCAGCTCAGCTGCCGGCTGCTGGCCTCCTTGGCACTCTGTTTCCTGTGCCCCTTCAGGTTCATCAGCCACCCAGGCCCCCTCACCTGTGCTGTGTGCCAGGCAGCTTTTGGACACAGTCTGTGTCTCCACCGTGCTAGCCAAGACCATCGAGGTGGTGGCCGCCTTTCATGACAGGTGACTAGACTCCCGGATCCGGAAGTGGACAGGCCCAGTCCTTCCCATTTACAGTGTCTGTTCTCTCTTCCAGGCTGCCTTGTGCATTCTCTGGGTGAGCAGATGGCTTCCACAGCCTATGAACTCTACAGATCCTGGGTCCACAGTTGCTATAATAGTGTTCTGTGCCATGTTGGGCTACTTGGGTTTGCTAGGTCTGGTCAGCTTGCTGGTAGTCCTTCCTGCCCGCCAGCTGCCTGACACATTCAATGAAGCCAAGCATTATCACTATCAGTATGTTGGTCTGCTCTTGTGTCTGGGTGTCCTTCGTACCCGCACATATGAGTGCTCAAGGTAAAGACTCAGTGGCCGTGGAGGTCTTTGCCATCTTGGCGTCAGGAGCAGGCCTCCTGCTCTGCTTCTTCTTTCCCAAGTGCTGCATCATCATCCTCTGCCCTAAAAAGAACACAAAAGGACAAATGCTTGGCAGACATCAGCTCAACTGCGAAAAACAGAGGTGGATGGCAGAGCATGCTGCTTAGTCAAGGATGCTTTTCCCCTAGCTCTCAGACAGAAGGACACTCCTTTCTCTGAGCCTTATCACTCCTGTCTGGACCCCTCTAGGACACTGAGCTGCTTTTATTCTATATTTCATTCCAACGGGGGGAGATGAAACATGAATGTAAATAGTATTGTCCCTAACAGAAGCTTTGGGTTCAATTCATTTTATGATTCCCCTACCCCCCTAAGCACCCATTTGTTCAGTGCCTGGTATGAAGAGGGGACAGAATATATACTGGGGGAGGGGGGGATGAACATCTCCTTATGGAAAGTTAGCATTGGAAGAGGTCTTTGAAAAGAAGCAGCAAGGCAGAGTGACTGAGTGGAGTCAAACAACCTGATTTCAAATCTTTTGGGCTCTTCCCTGTTGTTATTTTAATTTATTTGGGTATGTTTCTTAATCCCTGGGCTTCACATATTAAATATTTCCTCTAATATAAAAATGAAGCCAAGCTTTCCTCTTCAAGTTTTTGTGGCTATAAGGGTTTCAATGTTCTAAGCGTATAATAAGCACTTGAAAAGTAGACACTTAGAGAAATCTCGCCAAAGTAGGGAAAGAGTGGGAAGAAAAAGTGGCAAGGCATCAGTGTACACAGATTAAAAGTTGTATTAACTGGTCCCAGGCCCTGAGCACACTGGATGAGTAAGTTAGCTGAGCTCTTTCCTCCAGAGAAGATATTAATGTCACCTGCTTCATGTAATTACCAATGAGGAGCAAAAGGAATTAACATGTACAGAACATGTGTAATAGTACCTACCACATAGTAAGCATCAAACATATTTGTCAAATAATTCAATAAAGTCACACATGGAGTCATAAAACATCATCTCTTGATTGATGGATTGATTGATTGCTGAACAACTGAAACTGTTCAGACACTCTTGCTCCAAGCTAGGTCCTAGGCCACAGCCTTTAGAGAAGCTAAAGAATAATCATTCCTATCACAAAGATCTCTAAAGCCCACAAAATACTGGGCATCAATTAATTGAATGACAGGGCTCCTGGGACTTTCTTGAGGAGATAGAGCTTCATAGTTCTTTTAAGAAAGTGATTTTTTTTGGAACTTGTACTGCAAATAATCACACTCACAAAATTGGGGGATTTTCAGTTATTTTTGCATATCAAGTTTTATTAAAGCAAGATTGTCTTTACATGTACAGAATTCTTCCTAAGAGCATATAATATCATTTTTGCCATTTTGCTTAATTTACCTAAAAAAATATAGGCTTATTCTTTAAGAAGCTAAAGTGATATTGCTTTATTGATGTTGCCTACTGAATTAATTCTTAGAAAAGTTTTCAGAGTTCACAAAACAGTCCTTGGGTTTACATGAAAATTCTCTCTGTTGCCATAAATAGGAAGTCTATAACTCAATATGTCTTACTTTCTTTCCATCAGTAAGAAATCTAAAAGTCTCATTACTTTGCATTCATGTCAACTGGGTGCCTAGAAGTATATAAACCTTCTGTACCATCTAGACAAATCCTTATATTTAATCTGAAAAGGTTCTAATTTTTGCACCATGTTTGACTCTCATAGTCATCCGATGAATGGAAAATATCTTACTCATATTCAGTAAGTGAAATGGTTTTCAAAATGCAAAATGCTAAGTATGGAAAATATGACAGTTCACTAACTACCAGGCAAAACTAGGGTGCTAAAAGAAACTATAGTGTAATCTGCACATTTTTGGTCAGCTGAGAAATACCATCTCAGTAAGTCTGCCCATCCTTTCTGCCCAGTCCCAAGCTCAGCATTTTCTTTTTCCTTTTTTGTACATTGTAGTTTTTGGAAGCCACATTCAGCTAATGATTAGAAATGTCTTTAGGAATACACTTCGCTACATGTAGGGAACTAGCTAAGCTATAATTATCATTGTAAGCCTTGCTTTGAGAGAGGTGACATGGAGATCTTCTCAAATCAGTGTTCTAACACCATCTCATGTAAAAGCAGGATCCGCCTGTATTTCAAACAAGACAATGTAGTTTTTCTTTAAAGATTAAGTTTGTAGATCCCATGGAAATTTGGCTGTTACTGGGGGTTTGGTCTATGGTGGAAACAGCTGGTTCCCTACCAAACTTAGTCCTCCTCTTATTACAATAATCCAATGGTGCCCAACTATTATTACCACCCTGCCATTATTCATGCTGTATGTCTCACTTTTCACCAAACAGATGAGTATAACTGACCATTACTACATCTGGTCAAGAAACCTTATGATTCAGGTTGTGCAATCTTTATCCTCTTGCTCAGTGTTGACCATGTAAATAGCAACAAGACTCTGGGCCAATTAATGGAAAGAGTCTTTACTGTAACTATTCTATTACACCACTGTAGCAAAAAAAAAAATCTCTACCTGTCATTGTGGCAAGATATATGTATGTGACTATGTAATAAGGAGATTTGATTTATAAACTTTATATATATACACATATATACATATATACATATATATGTATATATGTATATGTACATATATATATTTCACTTACTGAATATGAGTAAGATATTTTCCATTCATCGGATGACTATGAGAGTCAAACATGGTGCAAAAATTAGAACCTTTTCAGATTAAATATAAGGATTTGTCTAGATGGTACAGAAGGTTTATATACTTCCAGGCACCCAGTTGACATGAATGCAATAGATAGATAGATAGATAGATAGATAGATAGATAGATAGATAGATAGATAGATAGATAGATAGATTAGATAGATAGATAGATTAGATAGATAGATGGTCAATCGTGGGGCTTGAAATCAGTGCCTAGGTGCTATCCCTGAACTTTTTCACTCAAGGCTAAAGCTCTACCACTTTGAGCCACAATGCCACTTCCAGTTTTCTGATGGTTAATTGGAGATAAGAGTCTCATGAATATTCCTGCTCGGGCTGGCTTTGAACTGTGATCTGCAGATCACAACCTCCTGAGTAGCTAGAATTACAGACATGGGCCATCAGCCCTTGGCTCTTGATAAAGTTTCCTGTTAATTTTTATTTAAGCATTAGAAAGGATGAAAACCACTCTCCATTCACAAGCTATTAAAAAGCAAGTCCTGAGCTGGATTTGGCCTGAAACCTCTTCTTTGTCAACACCTTAGTGGCCATTGTCCCAATAAAGTGGAAAAAATGTGGTTAAGCAGAGTTAGTTACCCATATACCTGGAACATTCACCTGCCACTCCTGCTAGAAAAGGAAAACATCTTTCACTTCTTAAACTATAGTATGGTTACATTTTTCTTGTTATAGAATATGAGCATTTTCTCTTAACTATTACACATCTATAACTTCTGACTTCCCAATCAGGGCCTGGTTGGTGCGCATCACCCTCCTTTGAAATATGCAAGGTAAGCCAAGCATGGTAGAACACACCTACAGTCCCAGCATCTGTAAGGCAGAGGCAGAGGACTGTAGGTTCCAGGCTAGCCCTGAGTCATACAGTGAAACTCTATCTCAAGAAAGTAAATAGATATCAGAATACTGCCACACACTTTTTGCTAGCATCTTCGACAAATGGACCAGAAAGAGCTAGATACCCTTTGAGGAAGATGATGGTAGAAAGGCACTGGATTTTCAGTACCAAACAGAAAGAAACGTATTTTGATGAGAATTTTTGAAAAGTAGAACAGAGTTTGAGAAAAACAGCTTCAGTGGGCATGTGTCCAACATGGAGCTCAGAGAGCACTCACCTGTAGAGGGCAGTGTTGCAAACCAAAGAATCGAAGAGCCGAAAACCTCAGAAAACCTGCAGACAGAAGTTTGCTTTTAAATGACAGTAATAAATACTGCCAGAACTTTATTTTAAAATAATAGAAATACATAAATAACAGAAAATTTAGAGAGGATAAGGAGACCAGTAGAAAGAGCCGAGAGAAAAGCAGCAGAAAAGAAAAAGGAAAGATTTCCCCACCCCCCAAAAAAGGCACAATTAACTCAATTCCTATAAGATTTATGGACTCAATACCCATAAGGTTTGTAACCTAACCTTGCACACGGGCACGGGGGAAGTTCTTAGTTTTTCCTGCCACTCAGTAACAAGCACAGGGGCAAGAAGCCATTTGATAGGACTCCCTCTCTGACTTCGTAGCCTTGGAAGTCCAAATTGTTCTGTCTCTCAGAATCTACAGCAAGGGCTGTTTGTCCACTGAAAGTTAGCCTGCAAAGCTGGGCAAGCTACGGGGTTCTGACTCAGAGTCGGAGATACCTCTGTGCCTCTCCACAAGGTGGGAAACTGAGAAGAGCTGCAGAGAAGAAAGGAAGTCACTTCCCATCTGGACAGTTACGTGGAGGAGCAGCTACCAGAGCTCAGAGAGCAGGAGGGAACAGTGGGGAGAGATTATCAGGATGCAGCACTCTAGAGTCTGTGGTGACATTGACTCTATACTCAGAAGGCTTCCCTGCCCCAGAGCATTCTCTAAAGATGGGCTCCAGACTCTTCTCTTGCTGGATGGCGTATAGCTGAAATGGTCTAGAAAAATAGTGCTAGTCAGTAAACAGCAAGATTTGGTACTGTGTTCACACAATTGATGATCCTTAGAGGACTGGAATCCTGTCCTCTCTCCCTCTTTTTCTTAATTTTAATTTTATTTTCTCCATTTTTTTTCTTTTTTCTCCTTGCTTGCTTTTCTATACTTTTTTCTATTCTACTTTTTACACTTTTTTTTTGCTTTTAAGCGTTCCTTGCATTAGTTCTCCATTTAACATCTAATTTTTGAACTTTGGTTTGTTTTGTTTTAGTTCTTGTTGTTGTTGCTGCCTGCTGCTGCTGTTGGTGGTGGTAGTGGTGGTTGTATTGCTATTGTCCTTGGATTTTCAGTTTGTGGAATTTTTGCTTTTTGTTTTGTTTTGTTCATTAATTGGTTGTTGAATTCTCTTTCTTTTTCATTTTGTTTTCTTTGTATTTATCTTCTTAGCTCATGCTTTATTCCTCTAATGTTACTGGGTAGTAGTGAATGTTTTTAACTGGTTATTACTACATTTCTATAAAAAGTTTGTGTTTGTGTGTATCAGTTGTCATTAGCACTGCAGGTAGCATTCTCCTCCCTGAGCAGTATTGTGGAATCAGGCCTACTGCTTTATTCACTTTGAGCAATTTTGGCTACTGAGTTATACCCCAGTCCAAACAGAGAACTGGTACCTCAATTCTGCCACAACTTAATCCTGCTTTAAACATTGAAAATGCATCATTGGAACATCACAGGTGTTTAAAGTCTCCAACCAATGACTTTGTCCTAGATATGCAAATCCCAATGGAGAAGAAACTCCTCAAAAGCTTAATTCCACAGTAATAGATTCTAAAGACAGTGACGTGGATAAAATGCTAACCAAGGAATTCAAGAGTGATTGTAATAATGATCAACAAATTCAAGAACATCAATAAATACGTGGATGAATTCAAAGGTAACACAAACAAAAAGCTGAATGAAATAAAGAAGACAATACAAGATATGAAAGTGGAATTCAATTTTTAAGAGATATAAATTCTGAGAAACAAACTGGGAATTTGGAAATGAAAATTTCAGTATGTAACATTTTTTAAAACTAATTCAAAAACCTCACCAATAAACTAGACAGTGTAGAAAACAATGCCAGGGCTTGAAGGAAAAATAAGAAAATTAGAACATTCAGAGAGAAATAAAGAAAAAAAATTAAAAACAAGACCCCAGAGGTAATATTTAAAAGACAAAACCTATGAACCATGGACATAGAAGGAAGAAAAGAGGTACATGCTTTTAAAAATAGCTTAGAAAACACGTTCAGTAAGAATAATACACAAGAATTATCCAATTCTTGGGAAAGAGATGGAGATTTGGGAACAAGATAGGACAGAAAATAGATACTAAATGAAGAAGCAATACAATGGATGGATAAAGACAAGCAAAGTTGGGGGGGGGATCAAAAAAAAACTAGAAGAGAAATGTAGGTGTAAATATCTTAGCGGAATTAGGCAGCTTTAGAAAGTCTCTATAGAAATAAAATGGGGTACAAGGGAGGAGAGAAGAGAACTTTTTAAAGAAATTTTAAAGCAATCTTAAAGAAGAGCCACCTGACTCTTCACTTCCTTTTCCAAGACTTGAGGGACAAGGCTTGTCCCAGGGCTCCCTTCACCTCCTTGTTGCGAAGGCTGTAGATGAGAGGGTTGAGCATGGGTGTGACAATGGAGTAGAAGACAGACACCACCTTGTTGAAGTTAATGGAGGAAGCCACCTTGGTCCGGACATACATAAAGAAAAGTGTGCCATAGAAGATGCCCACCACTGTGAGGTGAGCGGCACACGTGGAAAAGGCCTTCTGACGTTCCGCAGCTGAGCGGATGTGCAGCAGTGTCCAGACAATGTTGCCATAGGACACAGCAATGACTGTAGAGGAGGCCAGGAGCACTGCCAGAGACACCATGAAATCCGTGGTCTCCTTCAGCGTGACATCGGAGCAGGACAGAGCAAGCAGAGGCGAGTCATCGCAGAAGAAGTGATCCACAACGTTGGGACCACAAAATGTCAACTGAGTCATGAGGTAGATAGGCAAAATGGGTGTGAGAAAGCCAACCAGCCAACAAGCAACTGCCAGACGGATACAGGTACCCCAGGACACTAAGGACCCATAGCGGAGTGGCATGCAAATGGCCACATAGCGGTCATAAGCCATGGCAGCCAGTAGGAAACACTCGGTAGCTCCTAGGAAGGTGAAGATGAAGAGCTGGGACAGGCAGCCAGCATAGGATATAGTTTTGCCCCCGTTGACATCCACAAAACCAGCCAGCATCTTGGGGACCGTGACAGTCGTGTAACAGATTTCAAGGCAGGACAAATGTGTCAGGAAGAAATACATGGGTCTCTGTAGTCGATGGTTCAAGCCTACCACTAAGATGATGGCCGTGTTCTCTGCCAAGGTGAACAGGTACATGATGAGAAAAAGTGTGAAGAAAAGGAAGCGTTCTTCGTACACCTCAGCAAAGCCCACCATGACGAACTCTGTGACCTGGGTCCAGTTCTGAGGATGTGGCTGCATATATGGGAATGAGGACTCAGTAGAGTCATAGCCTTACAGAGACCATGAAATTCAATCAGAACCTGGAAGGATGTGGGATTAACACACTTTCCACTGCAAAAGAGGACAGTAAAATCAAGATACTGACCATAGCCACAAAGAATTCTTTTAGTCAGTGATGGACACAAGAGTGGTCTAGTACAAAATGATAAAACTCTAGATAGAAATAAGACAGGGGATTATGGTAGGAAGTAGCAGGGAAACTTAAGCCATCTTGAGAAATCTTCTTGGAAGGACTGTCTAATATTGAACCTGAAAGAGAAGTATAAGTTAATGAAATAAAAGGTGGAGAAGTAGAGAAGATATTGCAGGTATATATCTCAGACATGGTGAAGATCATTGTGGATTTGGGAAATTACAAGTCAGTACAGTTTGCCATAGAAATTAAGAGTTTGGCTAAGCATACCTGGCTTTGAATAGGAGGAAAAACCTTTTAAAAGTGTGATATTTTTTTAAAGGCCAGTACTGGAACTTAAACTGAGGGTCTGAGAGCTGCCCCCTTAACTTTCTTATTCAAGGTTTGTGCTCTACGTTGAAGCTACAGCTTCATTTTGAGCTTTTGGGTGGTTAAAGAATCTCTAGGAGTTTCCCGCCCAGGTTGGCTTTGAATCATGATCCCCGGCCTTCTGGGTAGCTAGGATTACAGGCAGGGACCACCAGTACCCAGCAGAACAATGAAATTTTAATCCAGGTAATCTCTATAGAGCCTTAGCATCTTGTTTGGGTGTGTGAATGTTATGGAGAACTTCAATGCATTGACTTCTGGAATAGAGTATGAGACTTGAGCTTGGCTAGGGCCACGTAATGAAGAATATTAGCTAAATTAATGTAAAAAGTTGAAATTCAAGTTAAGAACACCTATGAGCCTTGATAAGGTCTGGGCAGAGCAATAACAGTATGAAAACAATAAGAGGTTTGAAAACAACAAGAAAAGAGACAGGAAGACCAGACTGGGGAGTTGTAAATATAAAACATGTTAGCCAATAACCAAGAATGTCATTGGGCCCAGAGAATGAATAGAGCTATTAAAACAGGACCAACAAGATCCAGCTTGAATAAGAACTAGATAATTCTCATTTTGTAAAACACACAATAAGAGGTACAATAGATGAAACCTGTCTTATTTCGAGATTAAACAAGCACATGTATGGTGCCCATTGCTCTGCCCATTTTTATACACAGTCCAAATATTTCCTAGTATTCTTCCCATTGAAAAGAGGAAATAGTACCTATTGCCCTTGAATCAGGGCCGGGTGAGTAACAGCAGACTGAGAAATAACACTGTACCAGTTTCCTTCTTAAGGAAGCTTCTGCTTCCTGCTTCTTGAAATCCAAATTCTACTTCCTGTTTCATGAAGCTGACATGTCCTGTGGAAAGGCCTGAGTTTGTCTCCAGCCCTCAGCCCTAGACCAAGTGCCCACTAAGAGTCAACACTAATATACCAGCCCAGATGAACAAGAAAATCTGAGACGTAGCTCCTCCAATCCCTAGTCAAAATAGCAAAACTGATGCTAGGCTTCCCCACTGAGCCACCACCATACTGAACATTGGTGAGCTAAATAATTGATGGTTGCTATTTTAAGACCCTATTTTCTTAATTAACCTGCATCTGTTACAGGGGTGGGGGTTGGGGTGGGGGAGCGTTGTGACATTTCCATACATGCATATAATATATCCTGATCGAGATCCCGCCCTCTCCCTTCTCCCCCACGCTTGTTCTAAAACAATTTCAACAGGTTTCCTTGTTCTGTTTGCATATATGCAAATAACTACTATGGCCATATCACTAACCCTCTTCCTTTTTCTTGTCTCTCTGATGCCCACCTTCCCCAAGAGATCCTGTTTTGCTTTCCTGTCATATATATTTTTAAATGTGGATTAATTGTACCCAAGAGTTCCCCCCTCCATGCTATTTCAAAAGCGCATATATTTTTCTCAGAATAACCTTCTCTATTGTGTCTCTTTTCCTGCCCTTCCCCCAGCCCTCTATAAGCTTTGCAGTAGTTTGTTATCACTGATGATTGAAATAATATTACATGTGAGTTCTGTAACCTTGGGCGAATTATTCACTTTTCCTGACCCATTGAAGGAACAAAATGTGTTTTCCCTGTGGTCACAAATGCCTGAACTAGAACTGGAATCCAGGTTTACCAAAGTTTAAGTACTTGCCCTTTCCCATATAAACAATTAAACAAGCTGCTCTGGCTTCAGCATTCCATGATTTCCTGACAATGAAAGCATGTGGTGACCCAAACCCAGAAAGGAGCAAGGTCGCAGTCTTTGGATTCCTGTGTGCATCTTCTCCACTGCCTGAGTCCATAGGCCAGCATTCCCACAGTGCCAGCCTGTAAACACAAGCTTCCTGGATGAAGAATTGTGTTGTAGCCCTGCATGCTTCATGCTTCTGTTGGGTCCAGGACATAATCTCTGCATACTTACACACACACACACACACACACACACACACACACACACACACACACACACACACACACACACACACACACACACCACTGTGCAATCTGGCTCAGAATGTAACAATCTCAGAACAGCACACTGTACACCTTTCCTAATGGATATACTTACTATACCCAGGTCCTGTAAGAGTCTGGCATCTGCCAGGTAACAAACAGGTGTTGTGCAGTGAAGTTCTCAGAAAGGTACTTTCTTTTCTTTATAGTCATGAAGAAAGTAAGATTCGGAAGCACATATCTCAAGCCCTGGAGCTGCAGGATGCTATCTTGGCTACCCTGTCTATGAACTGCTACTCTTCTTTCTGAATCTTGCCCTGTCCTTGCAGCTGTAACTCACCTTTCTTCACTATCTCCATTTGGGAGCTTTTCCTCTGTGGCCCCTCCCCTCCAATTCCTCCAAACGGACCTTCAAGCCAAGCCAACCTGCTCTGTACCAGAAACCATGATGATGAAGATGATCCTGGTACAGAGCAGATGCCCTCTAACACCCACCAGGATGTCTGGTACAAAGCAGCAGCTTTATAATCATTTCTCTGATGCATAGCTCACAGAGAGGATGGGAGAGCCTGAGGGTTTGTATCAGGTCCAGATTAGTTACACTGAAATACCCTGCTTTGTTCCTCAAAATCTGAAACACAGAGGGAAGGGGGGAGGGAGGGAGGGAGGGAGGGAAGAAGGAAGGGAGGGAGGGAGAGAGAGAGATAGATCCATGATTCCCCTTCTTCAGAATAGTCATTGCCAGGAGATAGCTGCCAGGGACTACATTTTCACCCCCACCTGAATCCAGTCAATGATGCATTTAATCTATGATTGGTATTATTAAGAGGTATGTGTGTCTTTTCCACTATCTCTTTCCTGTCTTGGAGCCAAAAGATGGAAAGAGCCTCGATTGCTTGAAGGAAACAGCTCAGGGTCATTAAACTTATTCATACATGGCCAGATTATAAGTAGTTTAAGCATTGTAAGCCACAGATAGATTACCTCACCACATTTGCTCCTTCATAAGGTGTGTGTGTGTGTGTGTGTGTGTGTGTGTGTGTGTGTGTGTGTGTGTGTGTGTGTGTGTGTGGTTGGTTTCAGGCCATGTAATAATCTTTAACTCAGTTTAGACTGCTACATGGGTGAAAAAGAACATCCTTGCACTGTGTTAAGCTAGAATTACTCCACTTAACACCTCTGCCAACACGAGCAGCCACGCTGTCCCCAAATCATCTGTCACCCCTGAGGAAATGGTGCCTAGGAAGATACCTGTGGGACATGTGTGGGGAACTGAAGGCTGCTGCGAAGCCCAGTGTTCATTATTGACATCCCCCTCCCCTCATCCCTAATTAACAAAGCACAGAGAGACATTGCTGGGATTCCAAACCGAAAGCTCAAACTCTCACTAGATGATCAGAAGAACACCCTCGAATCTCTGCTCGCTCTTCCTCCACTGCCCAATACCCAATTGCGTTGGGACAGAAGGAATGTGCTCAAGCTGTCAAATGGAGTCAGCCATTCAACAAGTTGGAATGAATAAAATAACTGAATGTCCCATTACGTCATTTCCTAACACTCAGTCTTGCACAGGTGAATACCAGCAGTAGGTTCTGAGAAATACATCATAAAGCAACTTGGTGACTGAGTGAACATCCCAGAGTATACTTACATGAACTACAATGGCTATGCCACCTGAGCCACACGGTCTCCTAGGACTACTGTCACACATGCAGCCCACCGCTGCACAACATGAACTTATGCAGTGTCTAACTATGTATGAATTTACTTTCATTCAATTGAAAAAGAGAGAATCTTGCCAGGCCTGGTGGTTCATGCCTGTAATCCTACTACTCAGGAGGCTGAGAACAGAGGATCTTGAGTGCAAGTCTTCAAAGTTAGCCTAGAAAATGTATGAAGACCCTGCCTCCATTTTTTAATAGAGCCAGGCATTGAAATACATATCCTTAGTTACAGTTACTAGCAAGGCATAAATCAGAAAGATTGCTATTCAACCCACATAAAAATTTAGTAACACCTCATCTTAACAAACAAGCTGGGCATGTAGTGGCATGCATCTGTAATCCCAGTTATGCAGGAAATGTAGGTAGGAAGATTGCAATCCCAGGCAGGCCTGGACAAAAAAACCTCAAGACCCTACCTGGGAAAAACTAAATCAAACTAAATCAAAAAGAATTCTGGAGGTATGGCCCAAATCATAAAAGTGCAAGTATCTGTGTTCATACCTGAGTACTACACAGGAGGAGGAGGAAGAGGAGGGGAGAGAGTAGTAGAGAGAGAGAGAGAGAAAGGAGAGAAAGGAGAGAGAAGGAAGGAAGGAAGGAAGGAAGGAAGGAAGGAAGGAAGGAAGGAAGGAAGGAAGGAAGGAAGGAAGGAAGGAAGGAAGGAAGGAAGCAAGGAAGGGAGGGAGGGAGGGAGGGAGGGAGGGAGTGACGGAGAGATGGAGGGAGGAAGGAAAGAGAAAACAAGAAATCACAATTCTCTAAGTCTTGGCAAACTTTGGAATCTGCAACATGACAGCCAAATGATTTACTGCTGTAGATGATGCACATCTCTGTGCCTACTACTGCTTCATTCACATCAGGCCTTGTGCCCTGTGTGGAGCCTCCCACAGTCGATGAGTTCCAAGCCCTGTCCTTTCAACAGCTCTTCCTCTTTCAGTTGAGACACAGAAGTACTCCAATATCACAAAAAAAAAAGACACGATGCATTAGTTAGCATATATCTGGGAGAACAAAGAAGGAAACAGCTCATTTGGCCTAGAAGGAAAACGGAAGAGACCAAGACACAAATACCCCAATTAGATCTCAGGAAGGGTGGTGAAGACCAGGAGAAGGCAAAGCCAAGTGAGGCATCCCCGCAAGCCAGGGGAGAGAGGAGAGAAGGCCACTGAAGACATGGGCAGGGCCAGGGCAGAGACACCAGTGTTCAGGCATTAGATCTCCCCCACCTCCTAACTGAAATGCAGTGGAGGAGCCTCGGTTGGAAGTCAATGCCTACTGACGACCAACCACTGGATGAGTTTCTGAGGAAATCTTGCAAGTCTCCAGAGAGAAGCTAATGAGGAACACTTTCTAAATAAAGAGTTCCAGGAACCGCTGGGCATTGCAAATCCCACTTGGTATCCACCCTTACCTCCTCTGGCCCTGTGATGGTAAGGTCAGTGAGAGCCTGTCTCCAAACCAGCAGGGAATACACATTGAAACCCTACCCATGGACCCGATTCTGCTATTCTTCTATTTGTTTCCAACAACATTACGACCCCAGTGGTCTATCCTGAGAGGGGTGTTTTTGTCTTTGTTTTCTCAAACAAATTAAAAGGTCTGATGTGCAGAGACAGCAAGTAGCTTGTACAGATTTTTTTAGAGAAAAAGAAAAAGAAACTTCTATGGCAGAGAAGGGAGGCAAACCCCGAGGTTTTCTGACAGCAAAGCTGTGTGCCCTTCCCACCACACCAGGCCACCTCCCTCTGCCTTTTCATTTCACCGAATGAAATGCCTCAAGACACTGGCTCCCAGCCCTCGCTGTGAGGTTAATTTCTCTGTAGCTCACAGCCATACTGGAGGAATCTCCTGCAAGCAACAGCAACCTGCAGGAGCCTGGGGAGGCTCCCAGGCCTATTAACCGCATCAGCATCCTCCTTGAGGTTGAGAAAACTTTATTAACCAAGTGCCAGGCAGGGGATAAATGACCAAGGGGACAGGATCAGGGTCACACAGGACAATCCCTGAACAAGCAGAGAGACCGCCCAGGAACTTGGCCCAATTTGTGTCCTCAAAAGAGTGGTTTCTTGGCTAACAAATATGGAAAGAAAAAAAAAACTGTTTGGGCCTCCTGCAAGGAAATTAAAATTGGTTCCTGCAGCTATTTGTGTGGCTGTGTAACACACCTGATAAGGGCAGGGAGGAGAGGAAAGGGGCTGGATTTTTCCTTGGTCCAGAGACTTGTCCTCAAAGGTGAAAGGAGTTGGAAAATGAACTTACTTAGATCCAGGCAATGATTTCAGATAATAACCAATGGAAGCCAGCCAGTGTGGGGACAGACACTGGGAGAGAGACAGAAGGAACTATAGGATCCCAGAGTCCTGCTCTTTATTGCCCTCTGCCCTACCTCCCGGCATGCTTCTTTTCCCCACTCCCGTGGCAAAGAGAGTCACAGAACACCTCACTTGTAGCATGCAACTGTGAACAGTGCCTCTCTCTAGAATCAGACAAGAATAGTCTGACTCTGGTTCCATCGGGCACTGGCTATAATTTGGGGGAAGTTATTTAGTGGTTTTGAGCCTCGGTGATTTCGTCTTCCAATCAGGAGAATGATATACTCACTGCAGGGCTGGTCTAAACAGGGAAGGAAAGGGCAGTAAGTGAAATTTCAGGGCCTGTGCTATGATTGTTCCCTCTTCCCTCTCTGTGTGGCTTCCTTTTACACTTCCTGCAATTCTCTGCACAAGGCCATCTAATCAGAGAAGCCCTTTCTGACCACCTGTCTGGAAGTGCAAAACCCCACAGCTTTCTGAGTCCCTTCTCAGCTTGCTTTTCTTTTCTTTTGTGGATCCTAGCTTCATTTTTTTTAACTCTATGAGATATTCATTTGTCTCATTATGTAATCTCACACACACACATGCACATAGAGACTCGCACGTGCACACACACACACACACACACACACACACACACACACACACACACACACACACACACACACACACATGAAGATAGTGCCGGCCTCTTCTTGCTTATCTCTGTGTTGACACTGCCAAAAAGAGTCACTGGCATGTAGTCTACATGCAAAAAGATGACTGGAAGAATAGATGCCTGCTTCCAATGCCATGCCTTCCCTCTTTCAGGTATCTGTCTTCAAAGAGATGAGCAGGAAGGGACGCCCACTGATAGCCACGCAAGAGCCATCTTATTTGGGTGTGGTCCTTGCACCCACGCTGCCTCTCAGCTCCAAGATGGACGGTTCCCTCCAGGATGATATCTCAGACAGGAGGAGCAACTTCTGCCCCTGGCCTGAAATCGAGTCTCACAGGCGATTTGTTACTTAGCCATGGGATTTAATTGTACTTTCTCTGGAAAGCAATACTATTTGTGCCATTTGTGAACTCTGATCTACCAAGTCCTAAGCATCTGTAATTGCCCAGTAGCTAGGAAGAGGAGAGAAGCCATGTGATAGAATCAACATGAAAATACAGAGCCAGCCATCTTTCCCCATACCACCTCTCCCTGGGAGGGGGGGTGAGGGGAAGTGTTCCATTTCCTAGACCAGATCTGATTCATGAACTGAATGTTTCTTACCTGATTGCAGGATCTTCAGTCCTAAGAAAAACTGATATCTAATATCCTTCCCTCCATGCTATTCACGTATGGCCTTCCCTTGGTGGGAACAAATGGAAAAATGGAAGCAGAGGGAAAGAAATGCGAGCCTTCTCCAGTCATGTGTGAAACAGACCCCAGACCCTTGGCATCCCAGAATGACCACTAGAGCAGAAAAGAACCAAGGCAGAAAGCCAACCTGCTATGCTACCAGCTCTTGCTCTCCAAAGTAATGATGCCCATTCTGCCGAGACACCCATGGCCAAACCCTGCCTCCCCCATCCCCCAGGATATTATCTGACTCGAGCTGGCGAATGGGAAGGTTTCCCCACTATGTTAAGTCCTTTCTCTCCTGCTTCTATTGTTCATGCTGCTGTGGGCGCCGCATGTTCCACCCCCAGTGGGTAGGAATCCAGTGAGACTCTAGGAATGGCCATGAAGCTGAGCGTGAATAGGAAACAAATTAATTTTGTTTAGACTGAAGGTTTCTTTGAGGTGGCCGGACAGAAGCCGCCACCTGCTGAATCTGAAAGTCCCCAAACATCCCCTCAGCAAGCTTACTGATGGTGAGCCTAAGTAAATCACTTCAGTTCTTTGTGACTCGGGTCTCCTTGCCTGAAGAACTCCAAGAGCTCCCAAAGAGCTTTTCAACAAGAAAAAGGGAAACGTTCAGTAACAAACTTGAAGGGAACTCTGAAGAAAGAATTTGATTATACCGAATTTGGGAATCATTAAATTAGCTCGAGTTCATGGATAACACTCCTTCCTGGCACCAGCTCCTGTAGTTCTGTTTCTGGATATGTATTGGTTTGAGTCAAATATTGATCTACACCTGAAGCTAAATGGCCTGGATGCAAGCATGCACAGATCTCCATGGGGAACCACTCACCTGCCCCTTGCTACTTCTCCTCATGTCTTTCTTCAGCTTCTTTCTCCTCATAGACTAAACATACTCAGAACATGGCAGCTAGTGACAAAGGCAAGTAATTTGGGATTCCTGGAAATGGAGCCCAAAATTGGGAAGCACAGTTTCTCTGAACCAAAGGGAGAAGACACATCTACCACGGCTGAATCAGAAAGGGATGGAACAGGGGTTATCAGTGGCTAAAGCAAGTGACTCACACTCTGCCAATGAGCCTCTAACCCCCCCGCCCAGGGGTGACCCACGGGACCTGGTCTCCATGGAGGGTAGAAGCTCTCAAACAACAAAGGAAAGAAGATAATAAATCATGAAAATCCCTGCCTCCAGGGCTATGCAAAGGCTACGTGGGAGGCCCCGTGTTGAAGACTTGGGGATAGGGGGCCAAGGGAGGTGCCGTGCCAGCTAGCGGCATTAGCAAAACCTCTGGTTCTAAGCCACTCCAGCACAAGGTGATATCAAATCTCAGGAGCTCCAGGTGTGTTGCCAATATGAGGCCTTCCTCCAAGGCCAGGTTCTCCATGTTCCTACCCCTTACCCACTACACTGGAAAATCATGAGCAGTAGTAATCCATTTTAATTTTAATCAAGCTGATTGAAATATTGTACATATTATACATGTATGAAATACCACAGTGATGCCCCTTTGGCAGTTAGCATGCCCTGTAACAAAAATGCTTAGGAAGGTAGGAAGGTGAAACATGTGTTTCTGGGGAGAAGGTACTATGGGAGGGGGAAGGAAAATGGAGAGGGGGAAGTAGAGTGAAAATGGTCAAAGTACTTTATGTACATATATGGAAACAGAGCAGAAGCGTGTTGAGATGGGTGTAGGAGGGGGAGGAGGAAGGGGGAGGGTGACAGGGAGGGTGAGACTCAAGACATATTTAGAGAAAGAGAGATCAAAAATCTCCTTATACAACTAATTAGCTCTAATAAATAGGTAAAATAAATACTGATTGGCTCTCTGAGCTGGACTCAGTACAATGTAAATGTGACATACCACTGGGATATAGTGTTATATACCTGTAATACCAGCACTTAGTAGACTAAGGCAGGATGATCCCAAATTCTAGGCAAGCTGGATTACGAAAATAAGGCCCATGTCAAATGAAAAAAAAAAAGAAGGAAAGAAAGAGAGAGAGAGAATAAAGGAAGGAAGGAAGGAAGGAAGGAAGCAATGGAGGGAGGGAGGGAGGGAAGAAAGAAAGAAAGAAAGAAAGAAAGAAAGAAAGAAAGAAAGAAAGAAAGAAAGAAAGAAAGAAAGAAAGAAAGAAAGAAAGGAAGGAAGGAAGGAAGGAAGGAAGGAAGGAAGGGAAGAAAGGAGAAAGAAAGAGGAAGGGAGGGAGGGAGGGAGGGAGGGAGGGAAGGAGAGGAAGGAAGAGAGAAGGAAGGAAGGAAGAAAAAAGAAGAGCAAGAGGAAGGAGGGGGAAAACATGGAAGGGAAGGAGAATCAAAGTGGGGGGAGGGGGAATGGAAAGGAAGGAACTCATCCTTCACCCTTAAGGAGCTCATAATCCCTATAGAGTGTGTGACTGAGGGCCACCTACCCTGAATGTACACATGCCACATTGCCTTCCTCCCAAAGAATTTCCTCCAGAAGTCTTGAGGATTGTCTTCAAGCAGGACGATCTTTTCCTTGACAAAGGGACTCCGGAAATTCCTTTACCATAGATCAAAAGGAGAATCACGGGGTGGAGCATGCACTGTCCATAATCACAGGGGGCCGGAGGCCAAAGCTTAACATGGTAAGAGAGCCCCAAGGTCCTTGCAGATGGATGCGCCCTTTAACCTATCTTAACCACATCACATCATTTTCCATGATTTCATCATGAAGATCCAGCCTGCATGACTCAGATACAGCTATCTTCTCTTCCCTACTGAATGATAAGGCTCTATTTTCCTACTCTCCCGAAGTGCCTAGGGCAGTGTTGTCCAGTGTAAATCATCATAGCCTTGGATCCACGTCATTTCCTCCGCGGAAACACTGCCTTCAGCAAGTCAATGCTGGGAGCTAACTAACTGTCTCATCCCTAAAATTAGTGAACTAATAGGACCTGACCAGGATATAGTTAGAGATGAATAAGGTAGCAAGAATGAACTGTTCGCCACCACTTCCTCTCACAGCAGATACAGGATAGTTACTCTGTGACATTCTGAGCTGGCCTAAGCAGGAGGGATGTTCAATTACGTCAGTGCTTGGTTTCTACTCAGTGGGAAAATTGCCTTTTGAGCTCGGACTCAATTTAGCAGTAGCTTTGATTCTGCAGGGTGAAAATCCTCTTCTACTCCAGCATGAAAGACTGATGAGAAGCAACTAGGAAGAATAAATAGCTGGCCAGTCAGCCAGAGGCATTCAGAGGGAAACCAGCAAGGTGGAAGCCAGGAGACAGAGGTAGTCTCTGTTCTCAAACCCAGACCCCAATAGTGCTCCCCTTTCTTCTCTCCTTTTACCTACTTTTCCTTCTGTCAATAATACTTTGTCTTCATATCATAAACCTCCACCCCCCCCAATATATAAAGTTTGTTTCAACATAGTGTCTTGTGAGTCTCATTGTTACAATGGGGCAGCCTGTATCCTTGTTTCAGAGTTTTGTTATTTCCCTTCCCCTCCCAAATGTATATACAAGATGCAGGGCACTGGAATCAAATGCAGTGACAACAGGGGTTATACCATAGGGAAAGAACATACAAAAGAAACAAAAAAAAATCACATAGTACAATAAAAACAACAGCAACAAAGAAAAAAAACTCGTGTCCATATCTTGGGGTTCATTTCACTTAGCATCATCTTGTATGGTCATACATATATAGTTTTTTACCTTTTCTGCTTGTCTGGTAAGATTATCCTAGATGTACACTAGTTGTTGTAAATAAGGGAAACCATGGGACCTATGTTTCTTTGGGCCTGGCTTACTTCACTTAATATGATTTTTTCCAAGTCTTTCCATTTCCTAACAAATGGGGCAATGTCATTCTTTCTGATGGAGGCATAGAATTCCTATAGACAGACAGACAGACAGACAGACAGACAGACAGACAGACAGACAGACAGACAGACAGATATCACATTTTCTTGATCTGGGGCATCTGGGTTTGTTCCATATCTTAGCTATGGTGAACAACGCTGCCATAAACATAGTTGTGTTGGTAGCTTTAGTATGGCCTTGTTTGTGATCATTTGGGTAAATGCCCAAAAGTGGGGTTGCTGGGTCATAGGGGAGCTCTATGTGGAGTTTTTTGAGGAACCTCCATACTGCTTTCCAAAGTGGTTGAACAAGTTTACACTCCCACCAATAATGCAGTAGGGTTCCCTTCTGTCCACATCCCCTCCAGCATCTGTTGTTATTAGAGTTCTTGATTATAGCCATTCTAACTGGGGTGAGGTGGAATCTCAGTGTTGTTTTGATTTGCATTTCTTTTTTTGGAGTGGGGGGGGTCGGGTCGATCGTAGGGCTTGAACTCTGGGTCTGGGCGCTATCCCTCAGCTCTTTAGCTCAAGGCGAGCGCTCTACCACTTGAGCCACAACACCATGTCTGGTTTTCTGAGTGATTTATTGGAGATAAGAGTCTCACGGACTTTCCTGCCCAGGCTGGCTTTGAACTGTGATCCTCAGATCTCAGCCTCCTGAGTAGCTAGGATTACAGGCGTGAGCCACCAGCACCCAGCTTGCATTTCTTTTATGGCTAGAGAAGTTGAGCATTTCTTCATGTGTCTCTTGGCCATTCTTATTTCTTCTTCAGAGAAATATCTCTTTGAGTCTTTAGCCCACTTATTAATGGAACAGTTGTTTCTTTGAGGATTTGTTGTTGGGGATTTAACTTTTTGAGTTCTAAGTATATTTTAGATATGAGGTTTATGTATTCTTTTAATTGTGTATTAAAGTGTATTTTATAGTTGAACTACCTTTTTTCAACACGTCTTTTAGTAATACAGTATAGAATGCCAGCAGGATACACTTATATATTTAGTCTGCCATTATAATATGGAGAGGAGGAACACTGGCTATAACATGTTGGATTATTTCTTACTTTGATTTTCCTAACTTGAGGAGCGCCTCCAGTGGACTACAAAAAAAAAAATCTGACCTTTCACATAAACACTTGGTTTTGTGTGTTTCTTTGATTAGTTGGTTGGTGTATTGTGTGGCTGGTTTTGGTGTGGATGCTTGTTTGTTTATTTGTTTGAATAATGCAGGGATTTGAGCTTAACAGTTCGGGCAGGCCCCACCACCTAGACTTTGTCCCCAGTCCTTTCTTCTTTACTTATTTTCTGATAGAGTCTTTCATTTTTAATGAGTACTAACCTCAGACAATGATCCCCTTACCTATACTTCTCACATCACTGGTATTAAAGTCATGAATCATAGTATGTCCAGCTTGTTGGTTGAGATGAGGTCTTGCTGTTTTGCCTGAACTGGACTCAAATGAATCTCTGCCTCCTGATTAGATATTAGGGTATTTTAGAGATTCGGGCAATGTGGCACAGAATTCAGAGCACACAAATCTCTAAGACTAGTCTTGAATCTTGACCATCTATTTTGGGAACTTAAGATGGGCTACTAGGGCTAAAGTTTCACCACTCCCCTTACGAGACCAAACCCTTAACACATGAGCCTTTGGAGAACCTTCAAGATCCAAGAGCAGGAAGTCTGGGAAGGGGGTCTAGCAATGTGTGTTCTAATATATGCTCTAAATGGTTCAACTTTGATTGTTTCTATCTATATTCAAAAAATATGTGTGTGCAAAGTTTTTAGATTTCTATTTGCAAATATTTGCCAATTTTTAATACAAATATATTGTATTATCTTTCAATGATTACATCAAGGGTTTTCCATGCAACATGTCAGCTTATGAGTTCAATGTATTTTTTTTTCTTTTCATGCCAGGACTGGAGATTAAACTCAGGACCTCATGTTCTCACTTGGCTATTTCATGCAAGGTTGGAGCTCTACCACTTGAGCCACAGCTCCACTTCTAGCCTTTATCTTCTTAATTGGAGATGAGGCTCACGAACTTTTCAGGCTAGCTTTGAACCATGATCCTAAGATTTCATGCTGATGGCATGAATCATCAGTACCCAGCAGTGCAATGTATCTTGGCTATTGTCACCCCTTCTATCATTCCCCCCACATCTATCCTAACCCCACCCGTTCCCTCAAATGTCCTGGTTCTGCTTTCACATTTGTACTTTGCATATTATAACTGTATTTGCCTACCTTCGACTTGTTACATTTATCATTCAAAGCTGCTATAGCCTTACTAATTTGTTTCTGCATTGTATTGATCTGCTATTATGGTCTTGTGGACTTATTATCATTCTGTCAATGTTTACTTATTAGAATGTTATAGTATGATAGTTGCATTAAGAACATGGAATTTCATTGTTTCTTTTTAGAGTGGGGACAGATACATTTAGTAATTTTTCACTTCTCTGTTTACATCTTAAGTTTTGTTTTGTTTTTGTTTTTTGTTTTTTGTCGGTTGTGGGGCTTGAACTCTGGGCCTGAGCAATGTCCCTGAGCTCTTCAGCTCAAGGCGAGCGCTCCACCACTTGAGCCACAGTGCCACTTCCAGTTTTCTTGTTGTTAATTGGAGATAAGAGTCTCATGGAGTTTTCTACATGGGCTTCTTTGAACCTAGATCCTCAGATCTCAACCTCCTGAGTAGCCAGGATTCCAGGCATGAGCCACCAGTACCCAGCTTAAGATTTTGTTTTGTTTTATTTTTTCTTTTTCCTTTTCTTATTCTTTTGTCCCAGTCCTGGGACTGAACTCAGGGCCTGGGCACTGTCTCTAATCTTCTTTTGCTCAAGGCTAGCACTCTATCACTTGAGCCACAGCTCCACTTCTAGCTTTTCAGTGGTTAATTGGAGATAAGAGTCTCATAGACTTTCCTGCCTGACTGGAGAATCAAACTATGATCATAGATTCTCATATCTCAGCCTCCTGAGTTAGGATTACAGGTGTGAGCCACTGGTGCCTAGTCTTACTTTATTTTGAATTGGAAATGCATAGTTCAAAATTAAAAAAAAACAAAAATGCAAACATTGATCATTATATATCCTTCCAGAGTCCTTGCATGCACATATAGGCATATATGTACATTATATTTGTGTGCATATATGTCTATATGAGTGTATAGTTATGTGGATGAAGATTTCTCTTATTTGAGAAATCAATGTTTTCTTCTACATTGGAGTTTGCAGAGATTAGAAGGCACTTATGTTGCTGATAAAAAGAAACACCATATAGTCATTCATATTAATGCACACCTTTTTTTCTTTTCTTTTTTTTTTTTTTTTTTTTTTTGGTCAGACATGGGACCTTCAACTCTGGGCCTAGACACTGTCCCTCAGCTCTTCAGCTCAAGGCTAGTGCTCTGCCACTTGACCCACAGTGCCACTTCTGGCTTTTTCTGCTTATGTGGTGCTGAGGAATTGAACCCAGCACCTCATGTATCCAAGGCAAGCACTCTACGACTGAGCCACTTTCCCAGCCCCAAAGGGCACACTTTTTATTTGGTCTCTACCATAAATACTATCAGTAAAAGTAGTGACTGATTTTGGTTTTTACAATACTGTCAGCTCACTGTGGAGGAATACAGATGCAAAAACTACTTTGGGGTTGGTCCCCATCCCTGAAGCTGCTCAGTCTGGACTGCTTGGTATTTATTGATTATCCTTAGATCTGTGCATGCTGTCCTTCACATCTCTCCTTGAGATACAATCATGTTTCCTGTGTTCCACCCTTTCCTTTACTTGGTTTACTCCTTCATATGACGAGGAACATGGAAGGCACACTTTGGGAGATTTTGTTTCTTTTGTGGGTTTTCGTTTGGCTGGGTTTTGGTTTTGGTTTTGGTTTTGTTTGAGTCCTGGGAAATTTCTTTCCCTTTAGACCTTCCCTTCCCTCCATCTTTACTTCCATAGTCAATTATCCTGTTGAGCAACTTTAAGTAGCTCAATCTAAGTACCAATCCCAGTCTGGTGAACACGATTACAGGAATGGTCCTCTCAGCAGATCCTGGCTGAGTCAGCCCATGTGACTCAACTCGGGTCACAAGGCTATGTCTCATCCTTCTCTCTCAGCCTGGAATGAACATGAACCATTTCTCTTGCAGCATTTGGCAGAGTGTTTGTTTGTAGTCTCTTTCAGGGAGAGCAAAGGATGAGAAATGAACACCACCCTTGCCCTGGGCTTCACCCTGTGAAACCCACTCTGCTTGCCAATCTCCCAGGGAATGCTTTGGACTTGCTTGCCAGTGCTGTGAGCCTCTCTCAGCCCCAATCACTGTGCTTCTCTGCCAACCTAGATCTTCAAATATATTTGCCATGTCTTCTGTTTTCTTGTTGTTCTTGTTGTTTTTTGTTGGTCATAGGGCTTGAACTCTGGGCCTGGGCATTGTCCCTCAGCTCTTCAGTTCAAGGCTAGAGCTCTTCCACTTGAGCTACAGTGCTGCTTATGGTTTTCTGGTGTTTTATTGGAGATAGGAGTCTCACAGTCTTTCCTGCCCGGGCTGGCTTTGAACCGCGATACTCAGATCTCAGCCTCCTGAGTAGCCAGGATTACAGGAGTGAGCCATCAGCACCCAGCTTTCTTGTTGTATTTTACCCAGCACTGCTCTGGGAGGGAAGAAGATTATTGAAGCATAAACTTCCTATTCCACCATATTCTCACTATCATTAAGAATTGTTGAAGTTACAAAGTCTCAACCATGGACAAATTCTGATGCCCAAACAGGAAGACCAGCTCAGTAGTAATACGAACTCCACTTTTGTATACCTTGACTTTTGTCTCCATCTTTGGTACCTTATTGAAGTGCTAAGCATATAAGAGGAGATCAAGATTAAATATTACTCTGCTGGGGTATATATCGCTTAGTAGTAGCATACTTAGTATCAGGCCTGGATTCAAGCCCCATTGCCATAGTCATATAAGTTATGTAAATGAAGACATATACAAATCTGATTCTGAATATTCATAACTCGAAGAGTAAGAGTCATGAGGGTTAATTCTTTGTAGAAATGCCATTCCTGAGACACAGGACTAAAGACCCTCAGAGGGCTGCACGGAGTTAAAGGAATGGTATGTTTGAGGCACTTGTTCAAAACTTTCTAACATGTACCAAGTTTGTTAGGATGCACCTGGTACACACTGCACACAGCCAAAGGATTCAGTACGTACAGAGGTCTTCCGAGGATCAACAGGACAGAAGAAACAAAGGGAATAGGAAATGACTCTCCAGCCACCAGGCACCAAGGATTAAAAACAAAGAAAGATGACTATCACTCATGAAATGAAGTTCCTTTCCCTTCCAGCAACTTCACCCTGCACACAATAAATAAAGCATTCTCTGTGGATACAGGCCACATACACTCAAGCAGCCTCAAGGAATAGAGCATAGCTCTACTGTTTCTCTGTCTGGAATATGTTGGTATATTCTGTGTATTCCAGGACCTGTCTGTGTTGTTCATAGCTTTGCACCCAACATGTTTAACAATACACAGATAGACCTGTGGAAAATCCTACTGGGGGCACCTGTGAGGATAAATATGTACTGTGGACAGGGAGAAGCAAAAGCACCACTACAGAGGGAGAGGAGTCCTCTTAGTGTGTGGGATTCACTGCAAGAAGGAAAGAATCAAACCAAATACTGGCCATGGGAAGGCCAGGACAGGCAGATCTAGTGACATCTTTACAGCTAGGAAATGGTGAGGTTGGAGTTAAGAGATAGGTACCTGCAGAGAGGGTCACAGGTGAGTGAAGCTTAGCTCACAGAGAGAGAGAGAGAGAAAGAGAGAGAGAGAGAGAGAGAGAGAGTATGTGCATGCGCATATGCATGCACACATGATATAATATTCTCAGGCAATTAAACATGTTAATTCAGTTGTATAATAAGTGTTTGACCTGAAATTTCAGATACTCCCATAAGTACAAGAACATGTATACATATAAAGAAAAACACTTAAAACATATATATATATACATATATATATATATTAGAAAGAAAGAAAAATATATATCAACCAGGAGCAACCTTTAAAACCAAATAACTAAATGAGGGAAGGGGTGACACAATTCAAAAGAAATGTACTGAATGCCTGACTTATGTAACTATAACCCCTCTATACATCACCTTTACAATATTATAAAAACTAATAACTAGTTTTCTAGGTTCTCTAGAATCTGAGAGTGCTGAGTGTCACTCTCTGTGCATGTGCCATTGAGGACATCACTGCCCCTATTCTAATCCTCACATTCTTTATTTCTATAAAATGAGACCATATAGCTCTGGACTACCTTGGTTGAACAACAGAAAGTTCAACTCCAGTTTGCTTCATCAGGAGTTCACATGTATAGCCTAGTACAACAGAAGGCAGAGTCCTACATATGTAAACAAGGCTCTCTCTTCTTCTTCTTCTTCTTCTTCTTCTTCTTCTTCTTCTTCTTCTTCTTCTTCTTCTTCTTCTTCTTCTTCTTCTTCTTCTTCTTCTTCTTTCACTTCTTCTTCTTTCACTTCTTCTTCTTCTCCTTCTTCCTTCCTCTCTTCCTCCTCATCCTCTTCATCCTCGTCTTCCAAAGCTCTTCTAGCTTTACTCTCTCAACAAGCCTCCTCCACTTGGTAGCAGAGTGACAACTCTGAAGCCACATCATCACTCGTATAAGCTCATTGGAAAAGAGCACTTAGCTCTCAATGGTCTCCAAGGAAAGTGGCATCATATTGGCTCCAAAGGATCAGGTACGGGACTCTAAGCTAACCCTGTGACCAGAGGGACTTGATGGTCTTAGTCCCTTGGTGACATGCAGGTGACTTCCAGAGCCAAGGAGGATCGTTGAAACAACTGAGGATCAGATGAGAAGCCCTCATATTCCAACATCCCATGTTTTGTTTCAGCTTGTTATCATCCTTTCCTTCCCCCTGCCCTGCCCATTCTTCTATTTAACCAAGTCCTCAGACAAAAATGTGTTCAGAAAAAGCAGAAAGTGCAGCCCACCAGCCAGCCACACACCCAGATGTAAACACAATTCTGTTAGAGTAGCTTAGCAGAGAATGTGAGCCCATCCCTTCTCCATCCTTTCCCACATCTTGTCCAGACTCCCCCCGTTTTCACGGGCCCATTGAGAAGAAGTTCCCTTCTCCCAGGATATGCACTTCTGCACTTCTTCTACCTCATGGCCATATGCCCTTCAAATGCCCTTGAAAATGCCTGAATTCTTAATGGAAGCATTTCTCTATGGGATCTGGCCTTCTGCCTGGTCTTCACTTGATGGCTTTATCTAACCCTGATCACCTCCCTCCCCCAAGCCCCACTTTCAAACACCATAGTTAGTGAAGTTTCCATGCTCTCCATAATAAAGGGGGAGAGAACATGAGAAATTTCACAAACCTACAGGCACACTCGAACCATATGCAAACTGCATATTACAAAAACTCACTAACTAGACTTCCAAGAACCAAGACTTCAAGTGCACTTTTATGTCTGAAAGGGGAGGTAAGCAAGGTAGAATCAGGAAAACTTCACCAAGAAAATAGCCATTAGAATGTCCTGAAAGAAGATAAGCCTTGTGGTTCCATTTTATTAAAACAAAAGTAATCACTGCAGTCAGAAGAAATATGGATTCAAATCTCTGACTGTTGAATACAGAGACTTTAGTTAACTGTATTTCAGCATCTAGCCTGGTATCTGGCATGTAATACATGTTCCTCATCAGTGTGTGACATAAGTGGATCTTATTGCTAATCCCTCCCTGAACTTCAGTTTCCTTTTTTGAGAGACTTATTAGCACTTGCTTATGGAGTCCTTGGGAGTCAGCCATGAGATTCCATGGTCAGCAGACAACTGAAGCTCTAACATTCCCACAATCAAAGCGGCTGTCATTAAATATTAATCCATAAGAATATTTCTGTTCCTTGTTACATACTCAGCATCCTGCAATCAGAGGGCATGAGATATAAAATACCAAGAAGAGAGGGTTCAATTTGAACCCTACAGACGGCCAGAGGGCAAGGCACTCATGGTTATGACCATAATTGTAGAAGGCAAAAGAGGGCAGCAAAGAGCCGTGTGGCTAGAAAGGAGTAGAGAAACCACGGGAGGAGGCAGGGTCATCTCTAACAGAGTCTCTCCCTCCCGGAGTACAGGATGAGACCTTTCACCAAGCCCAGAGTCAGAATCTTCAAAGTTGAACCTGGTTCTGCTACTCGCTTGATGTGGGTCCTTAAATAAGACATAGGACCTCTCTGATCTATGCCTCTTAGTCTGTAAAATGAGGAAAACTAAACCTAGGACTTGGGAAGGGCTGGTTTGCTGAGAGGGAACCAACAGCTAGGGTTTTGAATATCATCAAGATTTCTTCTTCAGCTAAATCCAAGTTGAAAGACATCAATGGTTCACCAATCCTATGGAAGGCCATGGAACTACTTGAGAGCACCTCAGATGGGAAGCACAAGGAAGGGAAGAGAGGGTCCCCAAGAACTGCACCCTGAGGCCTTCTTCGCTGATGTCTGGGAGACCCAGCAGAGCTCCCAAGGGACATGGAGCAGCAGCTACTAGCCCAGACAACCATGCTCAGCCAGTGTCAAGCGAACAAAGTTTCTGGGAGAAGCTGATATTCTCAGCCGTGTCCAGTGTTGTCGGTTTGTAAGCTGAATTCACCCTGAGACCATTAAGGACCTTGAAAAGAACCAGTCGTAGCAGAATAGTGGGAGTGAGATCTGATTGCAGTGGGTCCAAGGGACCCTGAGTATGAATTCTTTAGACTAAGAAAGGCGGCTGTCAAGCAGCATGGATAAATAAGGTGATCGCTGGAAGTGGGAATGGGATGAATAAGTGATGTGCGTCATGTTAGGAGTAATGACCTCGTGTTTGTGTGGTATCTACATGTTTGCCTATCTTCAACTCTTCCGGGATTGAGTCTTGTTTCCCAGATCATTGGTTTCTGAAGGAAGTGAGAAAACATGGTCAACTTGTGACAGCTTCAAAGAGGAGACCACGTTCCACATGACTAAACTCCAACACTACAGCTGCCTCCAGCCATTCCGGGCCAAGCGATGACAGAAGTGGAATGTAAGGCAGGCCCCCTCATTACCACACTGCTTTGCATTTCAGTCTCTCTTCACTTACTATCAAAAGACTTCATTGTGCAGTGTGAAAGGCGGAGCAGCACCACGAGGTTTCTAACAAGACAAGCCACTCCAACCCACTCCCCACTAAGCCCAGACCCCACGCTCCAACAGCAAACTCTCAGACCCAGCAGTTGTTCTGCCTTTATTTATTCTCCTACTTCTGGATCACATGCTTACCAAGTTTCATGTCCTTTCTCAAGAGTCTTGCCTTGATTTCAAGGAAACAAACACTTCACTGTGTGAACCCACACATCCTTTTACCCCTTCTTCATCATTCAGTGAAGTTATAGCAACATTTTTTTGTTAAATTAATAGTGAATGTTGGCATTGTTTGTTATAAAAGGTAGGTAGCTCACAATTGAGTCATTTGGTGTGTTATCAAATACCTTTTTTTTTTTTTTTTTTGGCATATGTGTGCCTGAGTTTGAACTCAGGGCACAAGCACTCTAACTTGGCTTTTTTTTTTCTCAAGGCTAGCATGCTACCACTTAAGCCACACCTTCACTTCTGGATTTTTGCTGGTTAATCAAAGGTAAGAGTCTCATGGACTTTCTACACGTGCTGGCTTCAAACCTTGATTCTCAGGTATCAGACTCCTGAGTCGTTAGGATTATAGATATGTACCATCAGCTCCTGGCTCGGCTTATATATGTTTTTTTAATCCATTTTTCTTTTTTCTGAATTAATAATTATTCTGCTTTCTCAGTTGCTCATCTTTCCATGGACTTATAACTAGTGCATATTTAAATTACTTTCAAACTATTCTCAAACTGAACTAAAGACCATCTTCATATAAACATAGCAAAAACTCCATTCACTCACTCTATGTATATCTCAGAGACAGGCCTACCTCCAAGGAGCCCACTCACTCCTCTTCCTTCCCTTCTTCCTCCTCTCCTACCTTTAGGATGGGAATTAATCTTCCTTCTCTCTCCTTTGGATTTTTCTTGTTGTTGTTGTGGCCAAGATCTTCCTCATTGTTGACTTGTTCTCTAATGTTGCTAATTTGTCTGTAGCTTCCCGAGACAGAATGCATGAGGGGTACACTTGAATGACCTGGCTCAATCTTCACTCTAAACCATATTGGCTTAGGCTCGCTAAGTAAAGATACCACCTTCTCTCTGTCTTGTGACGTGATCGTCCTATTGTCTTCTGGTCCTCCAGGCCAGCAATGTTCAATACCAATCAGAGAATTGATTGTCTTTCCTTTGTGGTTTCCTCATACTCTGTGGAAACTCTGTAGGGTTGGCTTGTTTTGCCAGTTGCTGTTGGTTTGTTTTCCCTTAGCTTTTTCTGCTCAAGCCTGGTGTTCTATCACTTGAGCCACAGTTCCACTTCCAGCTGTATTTATGTTCCATTGAAAATAAGAATTTCAGAGACTTCTTGCCTAGGCTGGCTTGAAACCTCAACCCTCAGATGTCAGCCTCCTGAGAAGCTAGGATTACAGTCTTGAGCCACCAGTACCTCGCTATAGCTTCTTATTATCCCTTGTAATCTGAAATTTTTCATGAAGTGCCCTAAAGTGATTCACATTCTTATATATGTTCCCAGTTATTAAACTCCTAAATTCTGGAAACTGCTCTTTTTTAAAATGTGTCCAATAATTTTTTTAATCATCTGTGGTCATCTTTTCTTTTCAGTTATGTGGTATTTCTATCTGGAATTGCTCTTCAACACTAATACTCCTGGCCTGATTTTCTAAGTTCCTTATATTTCTTTACTATTTCCCACCATGTTATTCCATCTTTGGGGGATATTTTTCTAGTTTTATTTTGCAAACCTCCTGTTAAATCATTTAACTTTCTCAACCACACGATTGATATTCTAACATCAGAGGTGGGGTGGGGCTGGATTCTGGGGCTAGAGCTCAAGGCCTGGTGAACTGTCCCCTCGCTTTTTCACTCAGGTCACCATCCTTGGGTAAAAGGTCACACCTCTACTTCCTGAGAATCAAGGTTTGAAGCCAGCACATGTAAAAAGTTCTTTTCTGCTCTTTCACATTCTCTTTTTTTTTAATATTCTTTATTCTTGATTTATGGGTGTGGTTTTTATCCATTCAATCAGTAATCTTGGTGGAGCATCTCACATGCTAGTATTGTATGCTCATAGAGAAAGATGAGCAAGACAAGCACCATGCCCTCCCACAGCTTACATTCAAAGGTAACGGAGAGCACCAAATGACGTTATTTACTATTAAGGTGTGGCAGTTCCACAAAGACAATTTTGAACAAAGAAGAGAAATAGAATGTGGGGGGCAGCGAGGACTGGGCCTCCTTTTTCATCTGTGACTGGAGAGTGTAGAGCTTTGAAGTTGACCCTTTTCTCTGTACTGTTTCCTCTAAGTTACTTGTCTGTTGACTTTGACTTTATCTTCCATTCTAGACACATTCAAAAATCATCATCAGCATCATCATGCTAAGCTCTCTGCTCCTATTTAATAGTAATGGACAATTTGGCATGCTTAGTGAGGTCTTCTTCACCTGTAGACATGGCAAAGGGCCATAAAGAGGGATGTCGACTATCAGGAACTCTGCGCAGAGAAAGCACTCTGCCCAGAGAGGATTTCACTATGAGCCTGGCTGCAAGCATTCTGGGGGCCAAATCTGGGTAAGCAACCTAGGCCACCTGCTTCTGCATTTTTGTTCATCTTTATTTCCCGTCTGGCATCTCACTACTGCCCTCAGCTATGCCTGGCATCTCCAAATCCAAATCTCTTGGCCAGCCTCTCCCAAGGTAAAATTTACCAACACTCATTTGTTGTGGTGGCTGGGTAAAGAATACAAGGGAGCCTCATCACTCTTCATGTGGACTTTTCAATTGTCTTCTTGGTTTTGCTCCAGTCTACCCCTGCATCTATAGCTATCTAGAGTCTCTAGCTCCTGGGTCTTTTGGGTACAGTATTCTACAAGGCAATGTTTTGATTGTGGGTCCCTGGCCACTCTATAAAAGATTAAGAATTCTTTGTTTCTCAGCTGCTCTGCTTTCCTCCCAGGTTCTCTTTGTCCTGAAGGTTTCCTACCTGTCTATTTTGTATTGGTGTACACACACACACACATACACACACACCCTTTGGGTAACATTTTAGTAGAGTGGTAGATGATAACATATACATATATAATCATATATGCAATTCCCCATGTTTACTCAGGATAATTTCCTTGCAGTAGTTATTCCCAATGGTTGCCGATACAATAAAGATACATTGTATTAGTCTGTGTTTACTATTAGCCAAAGCAGGGAAAATACCATCCAATACAAAAGGAACCAGCTTTGTCAGATGAGATCTTCAGATTAACTGTGAAAAATAACTCAGAAAGCACATGCCTCACACCTTTAATCCTAACTGCTCAGGAGACTGAGAGCTGAGAATTACAGTTAGAAGCCAGCCCTGGCAGAAAAGTTGGTGAGACTCTTATCTCCAATTAACCACAAAAATCTGGAAGTGGAGCTGTGGCTCATGTGGTAGAGCACTAACCTGGAGCATAAAAGCTCAAGGAGGAGTCAGGCCCAAAGTTCAAGCTCTGGGACAGGCAAAAATGAAAACCTCAGGGGGAAAACAAGCCATAAAGTTCACAAGGGAAGGCAATTGTCTGGTTGAAGCAATGATTCCATCAGCTCAGCATTCCTGAGAAGCAGAGCAGAGCTCATTTCAAACAGAAAATTGAACCTTGAAGTCCATGTTGGTTTGTTGTTTAACTGCTTTTAGTATTTTTTAAATTTCATTGTTCAATAGTTGATTGATGTCACCCCTTCCATCTTTCTACACCAATATTCCTCCTTACTTTTGTGGGGTTTTTTTAATGTTGTAGTCCATGTTGGTCTCATTAGGTTGGGTACCAACGAGACATCTGAGTCACTGACAGCCAGCCATCACAAGTTACTGACCGGGCTGTTTCTCTGCTGATTGCTATCAGTCTCTGAGAAGTGGTTGTCTGAGGGCCCTGACCTTACAATCTTACCATCACTCATGCCCTCCAGGCTCTGGCTTTTATGTGGGTGGATCTGCAGGTCTGCACGTAGGAACCCACCACCCAGCTTGAGTTCCCTTATCGCCACTCAATATCCGCTTCTCCTTGCTTCCTCACACAAAACAAATATTTTTGTGATTATGACAATAATCTACCAAACTAAAGCTGTATACCTTAGCCTCTCTTAGAGGTCACCCTGAGTCTTGACCAATTCAGCTCAAGTAGAAGTTGGCTATACCTGGAAGAGGAGAGGGATTTGTTTATTTGTTTGTTTGTCTTGATAAAGATTTCTTTTCTCTGTAGTCTTTTCTCCTGCGTAGAACTTTTAGAAGGGATAGCTAAGCTATAATAAGCCACTCAACAAACATTTCATTAATGAGTATTTGCTATGTGCCAGGCATTTTTGCCAAGTCATGGAGCTAGAGCAATGATACAAGCAGCATCCTTCCCCTTGTGGTTCAAACATGCTACCGGACAAGCTAAGGAAAAACCCAGAGACCCACACCAGCCCTGCCCCTGAGCAGCTGAGTCAAAGACAGGAACTTACTTGAGGAAAATTAAACCCTGTTGAATGAAATCCAGCTGAACCATTCCTAAGCAACATACTTTTGCCATACTTCTTTAATGGACATATAGGATCCTTCTAGGCAGGACATCTGGAGAATCCTTCGATGATATAAACATTCTCAACACAACCATCTTTGTTTGGGGAGGGGCAGCTCGCTCCGCTGCAGTAAGGAGCAGAGAGCTGTGCACTGAAGAATGTTTAGGAACATCTGACACCTGCTCATGAGAAGTAGACAGCAGTAGTCCTCTACCTCAAACATAGCAGTCAAAATGTCTCCCAGAGCCGGGCGCTGGTGGCTCACGCCTGTAATCCTAGCTACTCAGGAGGCTGAGATCTGAGGATCACGGTTCAAAGCCAGCCCGGGCAGGAGAGACCGTGAGACTCCTATCTCCAATAAACCACCAGAAAACTGGAAGTGGGGCTGTAGCTCAAGTGGTAGAGCACTCGCCTTGAGCTGAAGAGCTGAGGGACAGCGCCCAGGCCCAGAGTTCAAGCCCCACGACCGACAAAAAAAAAAAATGTCTCCCAGTCAGGTACCATTGGCTCACACCTATAATTCTAGCTACTCAGGAGGGTGGATCTGAGGATTGCAGTTCACAAGCAGGAAAGTCTACTTAAGTACTAAATAAATAAATAAATAAATAAATAAATAAGTTGTAAGTGGAGCTGTGACTCTGGTGACAGAGCACTAGCCTTGAGCAAAAAAGCTCAGAGACAGAGCTCAGACCCTGAGTTCAAGCCCCAGGACTGGCACCAAATTTTTTTTAAGCCTATCACACAGAGAAAAGACCATAAAAGCCCAAAAAGTCCCCATATACAAGCCAAGCCAACCATCTACAAGCCAAAAAAAGAGACACCAGCTTGAAACCAGCCTTGCTGACATGTTGACCTTGAGTTTCTAGCCTATAGACCTGGGAGGAAATTTCTGTTGTTTAAGCCATCCAGTCTGTGATACTTCATCATGGCAGCCGACACTAACTAGCTTCGTAAGAGCAGAAATGATGTGCATTTGTTCAAGAAAGGAGAATGAACTAGTATCTATACATTCTCTAAGATGAGGATTATGTTTGATATTTTTTACTCTATTACCTGGCTTAATTTTCTCCATGATACTCTGAAGAATAGTAATAATATGCCTTGGTTTTTTTGGCAGTACTGAGATTTGAACTTAGAGCCTTAGACTTGCTAGGCTGGTGCTCTACCACTTGAACCACACTTCTAAGCCCTGTTTTTCACTATTTTTAGGATTGTGTCTCACTTTCTGCCAGGACAAAGAGAGCACAGACTCACCACCATGTCCAGCTTCCTTTCCACCGAGACAGAGTCTCATAGACATTTCTGCATAGGCTGGCCTGACACCAGAGTGCCTCCAATCTCAGCCTCCTATGAATCCTGGGATGATAGATACACACCATTTTGCTCACCTATGGATTGAGAATGGGGTCTTATAAATTTTCCTGCCCAGGCTAGCCTCAAACAATGATCCTCCTGTTCTTGTGTCAGCTTATGATGCTCAGTCTATCCCAAAGGAAAGCAGGACTAAAAAAGCAGGACTAATCAGATGCATCTCCAAATGGATTCCAAAACTATTATCTACATCACCATTTTCTTTTTCCTGTGTCCAGACAGTGCCAAACTTTCTCCAAGAAACTCTTTTTTTTTTTTTTTTTTTTTTTTGGTCGGTTGTGGGGCTTGAACTCTGGGCCTGGGTGCTGTCCCTGAACTCTTCAGCTCAAGGCAAGCGCTCTACCACTTGAGCTACAGCACCACTTCCTGCCAAACTTTCTCTACTCCCCAAAAGGTTGTAGATTTCTTTGGTTAAGGTATGTGGATGATGGTGCTGGCAGAAAGGTGACCGGTAATGAAATTCAAATCACATCCAGGGTGTTTGGAAACAAGCAGTCACCCCCATCATGTAAAGAATCCAGTACAAGTAACCTGACGCTAACTTAACTGGATGGGCTTTCTAGTGGTCACTGCTTTCCATGAGTTCACGGCTCTAACAATCAACATTGGTGATGGCAAGTCAGCCTTGGTGAGGAAGGGTGTTATTTATTGTTCCTCAGACTTCTACTCTCACATCTTCTAAAAGCCCTGGCCTTCAAAGTCAGCCTTCATCTGTTTGAGCTGCTATGACAAAATACCTTGGGCTGGGTAGCCTAATAAACCGAATTGTTATTTGTCACCATTCGGAATCTAGGTCTAAGATGGAAGATCTGGCTGTGCACTGGGTCACAGAAGACCAACTTCCCATGGTGTGCTTATACCCTTTGAGGACCCTGCCCTTGTGACCCAGCTACTCCCTGATAGCATCACCATGGGGGTTAAGATTTCGACAGGAGTATCATTCACACCAGAGCAGGGCTCTGTTGCAACCCAGGGGTTCTTTTCTTTTAAAACACAAGACAAGTTATTTGCTGAAAGAGGCACCCCGCTTTCCTTCAAAATCCTAAAGAACCAAATTGTCTCACACCTTGTAGGAAACCTACTGGATTTTAAACGCCCTTAGGTAGAGCCAGAAGACTTCTAGCCCTGCTCCCTCAGGGAACCTTTCTCCTTGGCCCGGCACTAATCAACCTTCGCAAGCTTTACAGAGCAGCCAGTAAATAGGTCAAATAGGTGCAAATTTTATTCATAGTAATTGACTCGGAACTCCGCTGGGATCGGTAGTGTGAATAAGTTCTTTCCCCCTTGTCGTGCCCCTTCAGGCTGGCTTATTGGCTTAAGGAATGTTAGAAATTCCTTGGAGTGGAGACATTTGAGTTTAAGGTAGGTCATTTATCTGAGAGCTACAGAAGTGGTTATCGAGCCAGGCTAAGAAAATCAGTTCTGGACCCCTGGTAAAAATCCAGGACTTTCTTTTTTTTTCTTTTTTAATTGTGAAAATACTGTACAGAAGGGTTACAATTACATGGGCAAGATAATGAGTACATTTCTTATCAAGCATTGTAGCCTCCTCCTTTGTTTCCCCTTCCCATCCCTTCCCATCCTCCCCCCCACTGAATCCTCCCCCTATCCCCTCCCTCCTCCCCCCTCCCCCCCCACCAAAGTTGTAAAGTTCGTTTTCGACATAATGACTTGTACATCTCATTGTTGCAATGGGTCCACCTGTATCCCTATTTAAATGATTTGTTTTTCCCCTTCCCCTCCACAAATTATACCAACATCAAATACAGTGAAAGCAGGGGTTATACTGTGGGGGAGGGACATACAAAGCAACAAAGAAATAATCTTATAAATGCGTTAGAAACAATCGCATGAAAGAAAAAAACATTTGAATACATATCTTAGGGTTCATTTCCCTAACATCAACTTATCTGACCTCTTCTGCTCAACTCAGACATATACTAGTTATTGCAAATAAGGGAAACCATGGGACCTTTGTTTCTTTGGGCCTGGCTTACTTCACTTAATATAATTTTTTCCAAGTCTTTCCATTTCCTAACAAATGGGACAATGTCATACTGTGTGTACTCACATCCACAGAAGGCTTTGAATTAAAAGAGAAAATGACAATGTGATGAAACCTGGTAGACACCAACCTAACCAAATAATCAAATACTACCAGAAATGAGTCAAATTGTCTTTTTTTTCCCTCCAGGATGAAAAAGACATTATCTATTTATGTAACACACACACCTACTTAAAGACAATAAAAATGAGGGGGCTGGGAAGGTGGCTCAGTGGTAGAGTGCTTGCCTTGCATGCATGATGCCCTAGGTTCAATTCCTCAGCACCATATAAGCAGAAAAAGCCAGAAATGGTGCTGTGGCTCAAGTGGTAGTGCACTAGCCTTGAACTGAAGAGCTGTGGGACAGCACTCAGACCCAGAGTTCAGGCCCCACAGCCAATAAAAATAAAATAAAATAAATAACTATATGGTCAATGAACTATGCAACTTGTGGGCAGGAATGAGAGGGGAACTGGGGAAAATCAAAGGAAGCGATGGCTTTGTTCAACAATAATTGTACTCATTCCTGGACTTATGAAATGGTAATCTCTCCATACAACACCTTAATAGTAACAATAAAATTATATTTGAAAAACATATTAAATTTTTAAAAAATTAAAACAAAAAGGGGCTGTGACCATGGCTCAAGTCATAGGATGCATACCTAGCACATATGAAGCCTGGAATTCAAACCTGAGTGATGGCAAAGAAAAGTAAACCAAAAACATGTGGAAAACATTCCTTGATCCCATTTAAGTTATTTTGTTAATCTAGACTAAGAAGATTGAGACAAAATTTCTGTAAAGAAAGGGGGAATGGGAATCCGTGATTGACTTGGACTATCATCAGGTACTGTGATCGTTCTATCATTAAAGAATGTTTTTAAATTAATGCAAGGGTGCTTGGGCTGAAATCACTTGGACCCATTTCTCTCCACTTGATGGAAGCATCTGCCGAGACTACTCTAAGCAAGACTTCCATTCAGCTCAGCTCAGCATAGGAAGAACAGCTCCTTTCCAAAGTCCAGACCAGCTGTTCATGTATACAAGCCCAAGGAAGGGGCTGTATAGCTGCTGGCTTTGGGTGTAAAGCTTGTTCTAATGTCAACACCCTGCCAGCAGAGAGGCTGTGTGGTTGGAGATATCTAATGGCCCCATCCACACCTGCTTCTCACACCATTCGCCAAAAATAATCTGAGACTCACAGCATGCGGGGTGGCAACGGCAGGACACCAACTGTGGAATGTGCACCTCTCGAATCCCAGGAGACTCAATGACGTAATGCAAGGTGAGAGGACCAAACTGTGGAATGGTATTTCAGAAGGGTGCCATGTGTGTCAGAAAGTAAAGAGAGAAGAGGAAAGAACAGAAAAAAGAAGGGATAGAGAGGAAGGGAGGCAGGACAAAGGAGAGAAGACAAGGAAATGGAAGAGAGAGGGAAAGAAAGGCAAGAAAACAAAGCTCCTCTCTTAGGATATCTGTGTATGTATATATTTATTATGCATATATACCCATTTTTAAATATCTGGAAAAAAAGAGCATGCCAAACTAAAAACAGAAGTCATTCTTAGAATCTGTTTGAAGGTCACTTTTTTCCTACTATTCTCTTATAGATTGTATATTTTTTCCAAATAAGAGTATCATAATTTTAATTTTGAAGAAGAAAATTTAAGCTGGGAACTGATGGCTTACACCTATAACCCTAGCTACTCAGGAGGCTAAGATCGGAGGATCATGGTTTAATGTCAGCCCAGACAGGAATGTCCAAGAGAATCTTATCTCCAATTAATTACCTAAAAGCTAGAAGTAGAGGTGCAGCCTGACAGGAAGAGCACCAACTCTGAATGGGAAAACTTAAAGGACAGTGCCCAGGCCCTTAGTTTAAGTCTTAGTAGAAGCAGAAAAGAAGGAGGAACAGGAAGGGGAGGAAGATGGGAGGAGGTACTGGACTCTTTAAGGTACTGGACTCTTTAGGGTAGGGGACTCTCCCTTTGAAGGGAAAGGGCTGCTGCTGTCATTTTAAGCAATTTTGTGGGAACTACAAGAGGATGGGTCTCATAGTGGTTTCCCCATGTATTTAAAAAGTTATGTTGAACACAGCTACCTCCACTATGGTAACGACAAAACCCACAGTCTACAAAGCCCCAATGCTTAATACTTGGTCCTTTATGGAAGAATTTTGCCAAATGCTTATTACTTGGTCCTTTATGGAAGAAACTTGCCAATCTCTTCTAGATTTATATTTATCTCTTGCACATCCGTTACATGGTCTACAATAGAACATTGATCCAGAAATTCAAACTTAGTGAAGAAAAAGAGCAATCACAATCTTTTTTTTTGAACCCTAAGACTTTAAATCAGCAAATGACACCCATCACAAAGCCTTTCCATATTTACCCAGGGTCAGTATGCCCTAGAACAGTCATGTCTGTCATTCTTCATTGATTTTCTTCAAGGAATATCTCAGCCTCAGCTATTTTCTTGTTTGTTTACAGCTGCTCACCTCCCTCATTCCAATGTAAGCACCATGAGTACAAGAATCTTCTCAGTCTTGTTTGTCACTATATAGCAGAGCTTACAACACTGCCTGGCATATAGTGAATGCTCTATAAGGATGGGCGGTTGGATGAATGGATGGATGGATGGATGGATGGATGGATGGATGGATGGATGGATGGATGGATGGATAGGTGGGTAGGTGGGTGGATGGATGGGTGGGTGGGTGGGTGGACAGATGGATGGTTGGGTGGATAGATGGATGGGTGTGTGGATGGATGGGTGGATGGATGGATGGATGGATGGATGGATGGATGGATGGATGGATGGATGGATGGGTGGTTGGATGGATAGATGGTTGGATGAATGGGTGGGTGGATGGATGGATGGATGGATGGATGGATGGATGGATGGATGGATGGATGGATGGATGGGTGGATGGGTGTATGGATGAATGGATGGATATGGAAGAGTGATATATGAGTGGATGGATGGGTAGATCTGGATGGGTGGTGAATGGATGGATGAATATATGGATGCATGGATGCGTGGATACACGGATATGGGTTGATGATGATTGGATAGTGGGTGGATAAATAGATCTGCAGTTCTTATGATAAATTTTTCATATCAGGGTAAGGTGAGAGACACACACAGTTAAGCAATAGGAAGCCGATTCCAAAGGGAATAGAAGAGCAGTCTGTGGATATATTTTAAAGACATGAAAGAATTGTTCAGTGATTTGTACTATATTTTTAGTTGACTGCAAAACTAATTGGAGAAGGTGCCTACTAAGAGAACAGTTGGTCAGTGGAGTGGGCTGGGTGCTTTATTAATGTTTACTTATTATAGGTAGGTCCCAGAGTCTTCACCTGAAAAGAAAAGTAGGAAGCTATGGGGAATCATTATGTCTGGGATTCAAGGAAGTGGCAGGGGTCTAAGCCACAAGTCTTCCTCTTTTCTTGGCCCAAAGTGTGAGACAGAGGAACCCCAAGGCTCAGGCCTCTCCCCTCAACAAAACAATGTGCTGAGGGAGGTAAACTTGGAGACAGAGTCTTTGGGATCCCAGACCTGGAGAGATGAGGGCCCACCACAAAAGGCTCTTTTCATGCCTTCATTAATCCCTCTGAGGAAAAAATGGATTATCAGAAGCTTGAGGGAAATTTTCTAGTTCCATAAACCTTTCCCTATCCCCAGGAAAGGAAATGGCTCCCAAGGAAAGTTCTTCATTTGTCTGTCAGGGATAGGTGGGAGGATGAGAGTTCAGAGATCTTGAAAGAGATGACATCATTTTAAGAACACAGAGAAAAAAGAAAGAGAAGAAATATGAGCCTTTTCCCCTCTTTGAAAAGAAAGCATAGAGGTCTCATAGAAATTTTTGTTAGGTTGTGTCATAAATCAAAACTATCTCCACAGGATACCTAGAGATTTGCAGTCTCCCCCCAAGAATTGTTCCGTACAAGTGTCGTTATTCATTAATCCTTTGTTACATTGGCTTTGCTTTGGGAGAAGTAAAAAACAAAGTTGTCAGGCTCAAGGTGGGTGTAGGGTCAAGAACAGAGATTACTCATGGTGCACACACAGCTGAGTTACAAGAATAGCCTATTATATTCGGCAGCCCTGAAGTTCTTATCTCTGTCTAAACGAAATGCAAAAAAAAATGTGCAACCTTGAAATACAGAGACTCATTCACTTCTGTAGGTGAAACCAAAAGGAGGGGGGAAAAAAAGGAAAGCCTTGAACTATTCTAGAAACAAATCGACTCCCCTGTTGGTTCACAGATACTAAAGGAAGACAGCAACTCATTCAGAGGTAAAATAATCTTTTGGACAAATAACTAAACTTGAATACCAAAACTAGCAAACTCACACCCCATCTAAAATTTCTCCACACAGTGTGCCCTACTCTCTGTGGAAGAGTCTAATTGTCTAAAACAACCTGTAGCTATCATGCTAGAATTCTGCATAGATTCTCTTTCAGGTTTCTATACTGTGCTACTAATAGTATACATGCTTCATTTCACCTTAGATGAGAAAATAGAAATGTTAGACCCCCCCAAATTAAAAGAATCCAATTAAGACATTCTTACTTTTATCAACTTTATATCTCTGCTTTGTCCTAGAGTCTGGACACCTCTCAATTGTAGCTTTCCCCATAACAAGTAAGGTATTCCTCTATATCAATTACAGATTTGAACCTCCAGGAAAATCAAATATACTGTTTTACTTTTCTGTCTTGGAGCCTGCCATAAAATAAATATAGAGATTGATCGTTTCCTTGAGAGCCTGTATTCCCTAATTTTTGCTTCTATTCAGGTTCAGCAGCCTCTATTACAGGGTTCAGCTGAATGCAGATCAGCCTTTGCCAGAATTTCCCCCAAATTCTCCAAAATCTCAGTAATCACCTTGGTCTCCCTTATTAGGACCACCTGCGGGAGGTGAGCCCTATCTATTTGTGGTTGGAGTTGAGGAGTAGAGAATAGAGTAGAAGGTTGGAAGGCTACATACATGCCATTTTTTTAAGGAGAGGATTAAACACACATACGAATATTGGATGCTTCATTATCAAAATTTTTTTCCAGGTGCCCCATATATTCATGAATTCCTCAACGGGTAACGAAAATCTATCTGTTCTGTTCCAGTGCCCTCTCAGCCCTGGGAATAAATCTGTGAACAAGACAGGAAATGACTCGTGTCTCCATGAAGCTTGTCATCTTATGCAGAAGACAAACAAGAAAAATGTAAGTAGGCATTTATATTTCAGATGGCAAGAAGTGTTATTAAAAAGGGGAGTAGGGGGCTGGGAAGGTGGCTCAGTGGTAGAGCGCTTGCCTTGCATGCATGAGGCCCTGGGTTCGATTCCTCAGCACCACATAAGCAAAAAGAAAAAAGCCAGAAGTGGCACTGTGGCTCAAGTGGTAGAGCGCTAGCCTTGCGCTTAAGAGCTGAGGGACAGCGCCCAGGCCCAGAGTTCAGGCCCCATGACCGGACCCCCCAAAAAATAAAAATAAAAAATTTAAAAAAGGAGAGTAGGCATCAGGCACTGGTGGCTCACACCTTAATCCTAGCTACTCAGGAAGCTGAGATCTAAGGTTCATGGTTCGGAGCCAGCCCAGACAGAAAAGTCCCCATTAGACTCTTATCTCTAACTAACCACTCAAAAACCAGAAGTGACTCTGTGGCTCAAGTGGTAGACCTCTATCCTTGAGCACAAAGAGGCTCAGTGACAGCACCCAGATCCTGAGTTTAGGCCCCACAACCAAGAAAAACAAACAAAAAAAGGAGAGTAGGAAAATGAGGGGAAGCTGGAGTAGCTGGAGAAGATGGGAAAAAGAAGTAGGAAACTACTTGAAGGGTGCACATATTCTCTCATATATGGAGGTTAGACCTAAATAATAAACACATATGAAACATGTACAGGACCACATGCACATTTACACCAACAAATTGACTGTGAAGTATGGTATACACATAGGGGAAGATTGCAACAGGGTAACTTCTTCCAATAACTAACTTACAATTTAACAAAATGAGTACTCAGGTGCTGAAACAGATGTTGTCATGGGTGGGTGAGGTCAAGGGGTAGGCAGACAAAAGGAGAGGAAGAATGGGCAAATACAATGATAGTATTCAATGTATATATGTGAAAATGGAACCAGGTAGCCATCTTTCAGTATGTCCCATGTTATCATTTGTTGTGTTTAAATCATTGTATCGTCTGCTGTTCTCTGTGAAAATCTGCCTCCCAAAAAGTAGCCAAGTATGGTGGCAACCATTTACCTAGCTACTAAGAGATCTGTAGGTCACAGTTCAAAGTCAGCCTAGGCAGAAAGGCCCATGAGACTCTTATCTCCAATTACTCACCAAAAAGCCAGAAGTGGAGCTGTGGCTCAAAGTGTAAGAGTACCCTTGAGAGAAAAAGCTAGGGGACCTTGCCCAGACCCTAAGTTCAAGCCTCAGAACCAACACACACACACACACACACACACACACACACACACACACACACACACAGAGTGGGGAGGGAGGATTCACAGCACACTCCAGCCCTTCAAAGGAAACTCACAGATGTCTTCAAAAAATACATTTACTAGCTTCTCCAAGTCCTCATGAAGCTCTCTATGGAAGGCACTGGTCCTAGATCCAATAGTCTAATGGTGATAGTTTCTTCATATACGTCACCCACCTCACAACTCTATGTTTTGCACCATAGAAGACTAAAGGACCCCAAACTGCACAAGACAGAGCCTCATCCCGTACATCTTTACCTTAGAGTGGTTTCACCATTCCTCTCCATTCTTATTGGCCCTTCTCATCCTTACACCTTGCCCTAGAAAACCCAAACAAGAGACAGAATTAGGATGCTCTGGTTCAGAGCAAAGACTGTGAAAAGAAGCAGACATTCTGATCACTGGACTTCGATATGGATGGAAAAATTTAAATAGAATCCAGACAGAAAGCCACAGAAAAGCACTAGGGCAGCCACAACAGAACAATCAGACAATCTCGGTGCAAAGACCAGGACTCAATTATGACCTCTCTCTCACCTCCCAGCTGTTTCCTCCATGTGTTTCAGCCGCCAGGCTGCCTCATTCCTGCCCCCACATAAAACCACAGCCAGAATAGAACCTGACACTACTCGCCAGTCCAAGCAGATTGAGTGGATTTGCCAGGTGAGAAATTACCTCGCTGAAACATTAGGCTCCTAGTACGCCATCTGGAAGGTTGTGAAGCAGAAAGGTTTGTGGATCAAATTCAGATGCTCAAATCAGATGGATTACCAAATCAGTAACTCCAAAAAGCAAAAAGCAAGGGGGCTGGAGGGGGGAAATACAACTTTAGATACAACAGTACAAGCAGGGTGGAAGAAATGCAGTATCTCAACCCTGTGAAACACAATATTTGTGTGTGCCTCTCCCTGACCATGTCCTTCATCTTCTCCCCCTCCACCTTCTTCCTCTTTCCATATCTCCCTCCTTCTCCACCACCTCTGTCTTTCTCTCCTACATCAGCTTTCCTACTCACACAGAACATTGAGCTGAAGATCACAAAAAGTGTCAGCAGAAGGTGCCTGGAGCAAACAGAGGTTCCATCAAAGAGATACAGAAGCAGGTATGTCTGGCCCATGGCTTTTGCTCAACGGAAACTTGCTAAGCAATTGTGCCTTTTTATCTGCACATCTTAGGCAGAAAACAAATGGAACTGAACATGGACATCACCCAAGAGTATTCGTGTAAGATTTCATGAATACTGAGTGCCACATAAAGGTACTGTTTTCTGTGTCTCATAAAAAAGTGATGCTTCTGGGGTCCCTTCATGTCTTCCTATAAATATTCATCACATACATCTTCTTGACTGCCTTTATCAAGCTCCTTAGTTCTATCCTTAGTTTCTCTTATTTTCTATGAAGATTTTAAGTAATATGAGCAGCCATTACGGGTCCTCTGTCAGAAGGATTTATTTTTTTCCACCTGAGCTTCAAGACAGAGAAAACAAAGAGCCATTACATCTCAGGATAACTCAGATGCCTGTGATCAAATAGAAAGCGACAGAACTGAAGCCACAGTGCTTCACAGGGAGGAGAGAGGACACCTCGATGACAGGAGAGAGATTTAGGAGAAGCAGCTGCAAAAAAAAAAAAAAAAAAAAAAAGAGGCCAGATGCACCAAAGAGCATCTAAAGCCTGTGGTGATACATCTCGATTAAGACAAGCAGTCATTCCCCTTGGCATGTTCCAAGACTGCAATACACGCTGCATGACTGAAGGTGTTCTAAAGCTATGGCAGGCACAGAGCTGGAGGACGATGGGGAAGGAAGATGAGTGAAAGAAAGCATGGGGGGGAGGGCTGGGAAGGTGGCTCAGTGGTAGAGCGCTTGCCTTGCATGCATGAGGCCCTGGGTTCGATCCTCAGCACCACATAAGCAAAAAGAAAAAAGCCAAAAGTGGCGCTGTGGTTCAAGTGGTAGAGTGCTAGCCTTGAGCTGATGAGCTGAGGGACAGCGCCCAGGCCCAGAGGTCAGTTCCCACAACCAGACCCCCCCCCAAAAAAAAAGAAAAGAAAAGAAAGCACCGGGGATCCAGGCTGAACCACTTGGGATTCAGCAACTGGTTCAATCCCCATGGCAGTCCTACCCAGTCTTGCAGAGGTCTCAGTTCTAGAGAGAGAATAGTTTGTACTCTGATCAGATGTTGCTGCTAAAAGGTAGGGCAGAAATCTCATCAGGGTGGGACCTGTTGCAACAATGAGAAGTACAAAATGTCATGTCAAAACCAGCTTTACAATGTCGGTAGGGGGGGAGGGGGGTATAATTGGGTGGGGGGAGGGGGAGGCTGGGAAGGGAGGTGAAGGGTAAACAAAGGAGGAGGCTGCAATGCTTGGTAAGAAATGTATGCATTATCCTGCCCATGTAATTGTAGCCCCTCTGTACAGTATGTTCTCAAATAAAATAAAATAATATTAAAAAAAAAAAAAAAGAAATCTCATCAGGGTGGTAATGCTGTAGCACAGAGTATGATGTTGAATCTGCTCATCCACCATCTCAAACTAATTTTGCCTTACAGTTTTGTCCACATGATACCAGTAATAGCAAGTAATTCTAAAATGACTGAACCCCAGCAATCCCAAAGATAGGAAGTATTAGTCTCACTTTGCAGAAGACAAAATTAATCAGAGTTAAATAATTTTATTCTGGGTCATAAAACTAGGAAGATCTGGCCCTGGGACTTAAATCCAGGCTGGGAGGATAGATACCCAGTTTTATGATTTTCACTACTAAGCAATAGTTGCCCCCAAAAAAAACAAGCCACTAACTGGTAATGGGTAGAAGAAACCTTTCTTAAGTTTCTAAGAATCCATCAACAGATGAATGAATAAAGAAAATAAGACATGTGTGTGCGTGCACATGGAGTGTTATTCAACCATAAAGAGTAAAATACTCAGGAAAAAATGGGGAAAAAATGGATGGGAAGAGCAAAACATTCATTTGCAGAAAAGTGGATGGAACTGGAGTTGGTTCTAAGTAAAAGAAGCTGGCTCAGAAAGATAAACACTATGTGGGGTTTTTTGTCATATGTGGAACCAGAGAAAAAGGAAAAGATTATAAAAGAGGACGGGGGCTTTTTGGGGGAAAGGAAGATGACTGGGGAGGAGAGAGGGGGTCCGGAAAGCAGGGGAGAAGTAGGAAGGGGTGAGGATGATCAAAACATTATATACACTTGGATGCAAATGCCATCATGAAGCTCATTATTTTGCATAATGAACATAATACACCTCGATTTTAAAATTATTCCCTTAAAAAGGCTCTGCAAGTTCAACTACTTGGCATTACATCTGCAAAGGTCAGGGAAGTGTAGGAAGAGGGATGCAGAGCCTCTGTGATCCCAATCTGTTCCTGACCAGTTGGCTGTTCATCACAGCTCCTTAGAGCTGGGCTCTCAGGCCAGGCCCTCAGCCAGTCTGCATGGCCTCCTGCACCTGGGCATGTCATAGGTTAGGTAACTTCCACCGTCACTACGAAGTTTAATACTTCCCTTCCATTAACTTATACAAAAATATTATTTGTTTGGAGCCATGGCTCAGGTGGTATGGGACCAGCCAATAGGTGAAAGTCCAAGTTCAAGTCAAGTGTATATTGAATATACTTGAATATATATATTTATCTATACTTGAATACATATATATACAGAGAGAAAGAAAGAGAGAGAGAGAGATGCTGGGACATGCCTTTATTCCAGCACTTGGGTGGCTGAGAGTTTGGGACCAGCCTGGGCTATATAGCAAGACTGGGTTTCAAAAACACAACATAACAAAACAAACTATATGTAGCAAGCAAATAGTTTCACTAAGGGTCTCTGTGAGTTTAGATTCCAAATTGCTTTAACCCAACATTGCTTTGTTTTATTGGTAATTGCAAAAAAAGTTATTATGGGACTTATTAAGGAACTGCTTAAATGGGACCTTCAATAGGATAGTATACAGATTTAGGATGGGGAGAAGAGTCAGCATTTAGTTACTGACATGGAAAATTTTCTAAGATACATTGTTAAATATAAAAAGCAAGATATGACCTGTTGCAACAATGAGAAGTACAAGTTATCATGTCCAAAACGAGCTTTACAACGTCGGTGCGGGGAGGGGGGGGGGGAGGAGAAGGATTGGGATTGGGGGGGAGGGGGGAGGCTGGGAAGGGATGTGAAGGGTAAACAAAGGAGGAGGCTGCAATGCTTGGTAAGAAATGTACGCATTATCCTGCCCATGTAATTGTAACCCCTCTGTACAGTATGTTCACAAATAAAATAAAATAAAATTTTTTAAAAAAAAGCAAGATATGGGTTGGTTTGGGAAAATGGAAGAAGGAGGGAAGACGTGACATTCATCAAGACCCCTAGTACTCATAAAGTGATATGTTGTGTGATGTGTGTGTGTGTGTATGTGTGTGTGTGTGTGTGTGTGTGTGTGTGAATTCTATGCCTCCGTCAGAAAGAATGACATTGCCCCATTTGTTAGGAAATGGAAAGACATGGAAAAAATTATATGAAGTAAAGTAAGCCAGGCCCAAAGAAACATAGATCCCATGTTTTTCCTTATTTGCAATAACTAGCATATGTCTGGGACAGGCAGAAAAGATTAAAAGCTATGTACATATGACCAGATAAGATGGTGTTAAGTGAAATCAACCCCAAGATCGGGACAGATACAAGTGGTTTTTCTTTCTTGCTATTGTTTCTAACGTATTTATAATGTACCATGTGATTTTTTTGTTTCTTTGTATGTTCCTCCCCCCACGGTATAACCCCTGTTTTCACTGTATTTGATGTTGTGCCCTGCATCTTGTGTATATACTTCTCTAATTTGGAGAGGGGCTGGGAAGGTGGCTCAGTGGTAGAGTGCTTGCCTTGCATTCATGAGGCCCTGGGTTTGATTCCTCAGCACCACATAAGCAGAAAAAGCTGGAAGTGCTGCTGTGGCTAAAGTGGTAGAGCACTAGCCTTGAGCTGAAGAGCTGAGGGACAGTGCCCAGGCCCAGAGTTCAGGTACCATGACTGGCAAAAAAAAAAAAAAAAAGAGTCTAATTTGGAGAGGGGAAGGGAAAAAACAAAATGCTTAAATAGGGATACAGGTTGACCCATTGTAACAATGAGATGTACAAGACAAAATGTTGAAAATGAACTTTACAATTTAGGCTGGAGGTAGGGCAGGGAGTGTAGTTGTGGAGGTGAAAGTTCAGGATGGTAGGGGAAAAACAAAGGAGGAGGTAACAATGCTTGATAGGAAATGTACTCATTACCTTGTTCATGTAACTGTAACCCCTCTGTACAGTAAAAAAAAAAAAAAGTATAAAAAAATAAAGTAACATGTTGAATTGAAACCCCTTTGTACAACTACTTAAAGACAATAACCAAAAAAAGCAAAGTATGTATTGTTTTCTGCAATTGTATACTGATGTTTTAGAGTGGTTTTTTTCTTTTTTTTTTTTCTTTTTGGTGCCATTCCTGGAATTTGAACTCTGGGCCTGAGAGAAGTCTTTGAGCTTTGTGGCCTGAAACTACCACTCTGCCATTTGAGTCATAGCTCCACTTCCAGATTTCAGGTAGCTAATTGAAGGTTAGAGTTCCCTACCCTGGCTGCCTTTGAACCACAGTCCTGAGATCTCAGCCTCCTGAGTAGCTAGGATTACAGGTATGAGCCACTAGTGTCCGGCTAGAGTCCTTTTAAAAAGAGCCACTGAATATGTGGACACATACAGCTTATCTTATAGCAGAGACTGTGACTCACAAGAAACGCATAGCTTGTAAGAAAGAAAGCTGAGCACCTGAAGAATCAAAGAAGGAAGGAAAGGAGGAGGATTTATTCTTCCTCTAATCTCATCTGAATTCTATGCCATAGCAATAGATTTCATACCCAAGGAAGCAAAAACTAAAATTGAAAGGCAAATTCCCTTGTTCTCCTTTCTTTGCTTGCAGCCACCCCAAAATTCAATGAAATTGATTCTTTCAACAAACGCTGTTGAGAGCACTGTGGTGAGTCTTCAGCAGAATTAATTACTGAAACCAAGATCAGAGTAGTACTGCCTTGAATAGTTGGTGGAGAAGCCCCGAAGGGTGTCTGCTCAGAGTGTGGAAGTTTTATGGGATCATGATATCCCAAGAGGCATCTCAGAGATCTACCTATGGAGGTTTAAACTGCCAACCTGCTTCCCTGCAGCTCAAAGAAATTCTACACAGCGGTATATACATTGATCTAATTTAGGGAGGGGAAGGGGAATAGCAAAATGCTGAAACAAGGACACAGGAGGACCCGTTGCAACAATGAAACTCACAAGACACTATGTTGGAAATGAACTTTACAACTTGGGGAGGGGAAAGAAGGGGGAAGGGAGGGGAGGGAAAGGATGGTAGGAGAAAAACAAAGGAGCGGGTAACAATGATTGACAAAAAACGTACTAATTACCTTATGTAACTGTAACCCTCTGTACAGCATCTTTACAATATAAAATAAAATTTAAGAAAGAAGAAATTCTACACAGCTGAGTCAGAGGTGGTCCCGATAGGATCAAAACTGGCTAGAAGGCTTTGGCCCAAACAACTGAAAACTGAGCGGTCACTAGCTGAATGAAATAGATTCCCCTTCTAGTGGGTAATTCCTCAGCACTCAATGAAACCAGGCATTGTGATAGGACTGTAGGACACAAATTATGAGCTAGCAAAGCAACTCTCCTTCTACTTCGAATAAGAAAATCTGATAGAAAAGATGGACGAGTCTGGGGGTGGGGGACACTCTCCCTGAGCTGTTTTTGCTCAAGGCTGGTACTCTATCACTTGAGACAAAGTCGCGCTTCCCGCTTTTTGGTAGTATGTTGGAAGATAAATGTCTCCTGGAGAGTCAGGCACTAGTGGCTCATGCCTGTAATCCTAGCTACTCAGGAGGCTGAGATCTGAGGATCATGGTTCAAAGCCAGCCTGGGCAGAAAAGTCCATGTGACTCTTCAATAAACTACTCAGAAAAAGCTGGAAGTGGCACTGTGGCTCAAGTAGTAGAGTGATAGCCTTGAGCACAAAGAATCTCAGGGACAATGCCTAGGCCCTGAGTTCAAGACCCAGGACCAGCAAAAAAAAAAAAAGCGGCAGGGTTGGGGGGGGGGGCAGGAGGGACAGGGGTCTTATGGACTTTTTCACCTGGACTGCTTTCATACCATAATCCTCAGGTCTCAGCCTCCTGAGAATTATGATTACAAGTGTGAGCCACTAGTACCTGGCAGATGAGCATTTTTTAATATTAAAAAGTGTCATTAATTCAACTAAAGGAATAGGCATTTCTTTCTTTCATTCCAGGAATAAAGGAAAAGGATAGAGCTATAACTTGGGTTTGGAGAGATCACAGACATCCAAGAAGTCATAAAATATGGAAAGGCATAGACCATGGAAGTTGTTCTAATTTGCTAGAGGGTGAGCTAAGAACAAGGTACAATGGAGATGGGTCACAGTAGACATCTGATATACTAAAGAATTCAGATATTTATGATAGTTAAAACTGAAGGTAGCTAAGCTTCCATTTGTGGATAAATGAAAAGGAAAAGGTGAAGAGAGAAGATAGGAGAGAGAAGATAGATAGATAGATAGATAGATAGATAGATAGATAGATAGATAGATAGATAGATAGATAGATAGATAGATAGATAGATGATAGATAGATAGATAGAGATAGATAAGATAGATAAGATAGATAGATAGATAATATATAGATAGATAGATAGATAATAGATAGATAGATAATAGATAGATAGATGATGAATATTATTCAGTCTTCAAACAGAAAGAAAGTAGTCTCACAAGTGCTACAACACTGAAGAACCTTGAGGACATTATGCTAAGTGAACTAAATGAGCCACAAAATGACTAATAGTATGGTTCTGTTTACATGCAGTCCCTAGAATAGTCAGGATCAAAGAGACAGAAAGTAAACTGGTTTCCCGGACTTTGGAGGGGATTAGGGGGATGGGGAGTTGCTGTCTCTTAGGTTCAAAGTTCCAGTGTTACAAGACAAAAAATGTTCTGGAGAAGGGCAGCAGTTGGCACATAATGAATATACTTAATACTTCTGAGCTATGCATTGAAAAATGGTTATGGGAGCAGGCACTGGTGGCTCATGCCTGTAATGCTAGCTACTCAGGAGGCTGAAATCTGAGGATCGTGGTTCAAAGCCAGCCCAGGCCGAAAAGTCCATGAACTCTTATTTCCAATTAACAACCAAAAAGCCAAAAGTGGGGCTATGGAGCAAACCCTGAACAAAAAACTCAGGGACAGCAACCAGGCCCTGAGTTCAAGCCTCAATGACGACACTGAAAAAAATAATAATAATTAAATTAAATTAATCAAGATGCCTTGTACTCATAACCTGACGTATGGGATTGAAACTTCTTTGTACAACTACATTACAATGATAATCATCATCATTCTTGCATCTGGTGATGGCCTTCTTCCTGAAAAAGTCTCAGGCAATGGAGAGCATCACTACCAGAAAACAGGAAGTATATGTGTGTATCTGTTCTTTATAAACCTCTGATGCCTCTCTCTCATGCTCTCTTTCTCTGTTTTTTGTTTGTTTTGTTGGTTTGGGGTTTTTTTAATGTGCTTGGGATTGAACCCAGAGCTAATGAGATGAGATGGGGAAAGAAACTATTCATATACACATGCTTGAACTCTGACTGGAGTCCAGAAACTGTCATATCTGGGAATTCCTCCCACAGGCATGTTAAACCCACAACAGCATCAGAAGAATGAGTGCTCAAGGTTTCTCCCTGCAGCATGGTTGAGAGTAGCAGTTGTAGAATCTGGTGTTCTAACAAGGATCTAGTTAAGTAAATTATCTTCTGTCTGTGCAGCAACATGAAGGAGGAGTTCTGATAAAGTACTGAAGGAAGGAGAAAGGCGTGTCGACACATGCTGAGCCACAGAAGAACAAGTAGATAAATGAGACCTCATCAAAATTTAAAATGTTTGTTCTGACAAATCTGTCAAAGAAGAAAATGCATCTGTCACATTCTGTGAGAGAGTATTTGCAGATCCCACGTCCAACAAAGGACTAGTATCCAGGGTAATATGAGAGCACTCTAAACTCAATAGTAAGAAACAAGCAGTCCAATTAGAAAATGGTCAAGAGATTTGAACAGATACTTCACCAAAGAGGAACTGTTGATGCCAAATAGGCACAGAAAAAAGATGTCTCACATTATTAGCAACCAGGGAAAGCCACATTACAGCTATGACTGCTAAGCCCTGTGAGATAGCACATTCTTATAATCCAAGCACTTGAAAGAATGAGTCAGGAGAATCACAAGTTAGAGACCAATCTGGGCTACACAAAAAACTCTTCTTCCAAAAAGGTAAAAATAAAAATAGAAAAAAAATTTTGAAGACCATGATGCTTCTATAAACTTACTAAAATGGTCAATACAAAGGCATTAGCAGGGGAGCACACAAATGGAGGAAAGAAGGATGAGCAAATGCAATCATTATATCCCATGTACATTATATAAAAAATTGAATTATGTGGGTGGGGGGAGGGGGGAGGCAGGGAAGGGAAGTGAAGGGTAAACAAAGGAGGAGGCTGCAATGCTTGGTAAGAAATGTATGCATTATCCTGCCCATGTAATTGTAGCCCCTCTGTACAGTATGTTCTCAAATAAAATAAAATACAATTTAAAAAAAAAAAAATTGAATTATGTAACTTGAGGGTAGGGATGGAAGAAGGAAAATGGAGAACAATGGAAGTAGTGACACTGACCAACATACATTGTACTTATAAACTGACTTAGGGAATTGAAACTTCTTCCTACATATACTTAATAAAAAGAATAAAAAATATCATAAAAGAGTTAGGCTAGGCACCAGTGGCTTATGCTTATAGTCCTAGCTACTCAGGAGGCTGAGATCTGAGGATCACAGTTCAAAACCAGCCCAGTAGGAAAGTCCATGAGACTCCTATTTGCAATTAACCACCAAAGGCCTGAAGGAGAGCTATAGCTCAAGTAATAGTGCAATAACCTTAAGCAGAAAAGCCCAAGTACAGCATCCAGGCCCTGATTGAAATTCCAGGACTGGCACTAAGCAATGTGTTACTACTGGTATGGTTTGAGATCTTGAATGTAGCCCCAAAAGATTCCACCTTTAAACCTCTAGAGCTGATAAACTAACAGGGTATTTTTAAATCAACATACAAAATTCTGTAGTTTTGTGTATACAACAATGAGGAAATGGGGAAAGAAATTAGGAGCCGCAAAAATACTAAAACATTTAAGAGTAAACCTGCCAAGCACCGGTGACTCATAACTATAATCCTTCCTATTCACAATGCTGAGATCTGAGGATCACAGTTCCAAGCCAGCCTGAGCAAGAAAATCCATGAGACTCTTATTTCCAAATAACCACCAAAAATTCAGATGTGGAGCTTTAACTCAAGTGGTAGAATTCAAGCCCCAGTACTGGCACAAAATAAAATACAAGTAAATAAGGGTTAACATGAGTTTCATTGTAGTAATTGAAACATTCCATAGCCTAAACCACAAAAAAAAAAATCTGTCCACATGAGGAACTTTTCTAAAATTATATGCAGCAAAAAAAAAAAAAACTAAACCAAGCATTGCATGTAAAAACTGGTAGACTCCAAAGGAGGGGTGATTAAAGCTAGGAAAATGGTACCCTGGTTATGTAAAGATGGTGTCATTGGGAAGTTGAAGCAGCTAGGGAAAGTTACACAGGAACTCTGTGTTATTTTGCAACTTCTTATGGGGCTTAAAATAGTCAGAAAAAAAAAAAACTAGAAGGCTCAGAGGGGCAGGCTTATGCTTCAAGGCTAGCCTAGGCGAAAAGTTCAGAAGACATCCCCCATACACACACATCCCCATCTCAACAGAAAAAGCTAGGCATGGTAGCATGCACCTACCATACCAGCTATGGCAGGAAGCCTAAATAAGAGGACAACCACCCAGCTCCAGCCCAGGTGAAAAAGAGAACGCTTATCTCAAATAGCCAAAAGCTGAAACCATGGCTCAAGTGGTAGAGCACCTGCCTAACAAGCATGAGGCCCTGAATTTAAACTCCTACTAGAGAGCAGTCATCCTACCTCCTCCACAGCTCAGATCACTCGCTGATCCCTGGCTATCAAGGATCACAGATCCAGTTTCATCTCTTGATTCTCTCAAATATGTCAGAGGAACCGGCCACCCGCTAAGCTCAATAGGGAAGCAGCTCACAAGCACAACACAGAGAAACTCTCTAAAGATGGATGCACTCCATCAGGAGGGACCAGTCACCCTCTGCCCACCCCCATTCTTCTATTCTAAGATACTTATGAAATATGATGTTTCACCCAATAAAGATATTCCTAGGAGAGGAACACAAAGGCGCAATGCCTCTGTGCATGTGATCGTATAAAATAGTCTTTATCGACATGACCTCCAGGGAATGGAAATGAGGGATATTTTTTGGCCTTTGTTGCCATTTTTGTTTTCTTTTTTTTTGTCTTGCTTGTTCGCTTATCTGTCTTTGGAAGGGTAGCACAGAAATGGGGAGATAAAGCATGCACAAATGCAGCAGTGGTACTCACTAGACGCTATGTTGAAAATGAACTGTACCACTTATGAGTGGAAATGGGAGAGGAAAACTGAGCAAGAGTGAGGGAAGGGAAGACATTGTCCCAAAAATAAATGTACTCTTTACCTGATTGGCGGAACTGTCACCTCTCTGTGTATCACTTTTCTACTAACAATTAAAACTTACTACAAAAGTACTCTGATGTTCCCCACTATTGTAAGAGACGGAGGTCTCCAGGCCAGTCATTGTCACTGAGCATGCTCCATGCCTGACAGTCTGTAACACACTGCCAGATGCAGTATTCCCCCGGGATACAACCTCAGGGTGCCTTCTCTCCTGTGTTATTTTTGCATCCAAGAGCATTAGTGTGCTGTTCTGCTTGCCTGTGCTTTTAAGCTCAAAACTACAATTCTTTAAAGTGCACACACAAAAGTGCCAGCAAACAAAAACCAAGAGCAGAGCCAGAAAGCTCTTGAAGTATGCCTTTGGAAGAGAAACACTGGAAGGAAAAGTCAGAGAATGACTGGAATCTAGGGGCAGACTGACAATCTTCTCTTTCTTTTCTGAAGTCATGAAGCATCTCTGTCCCATGACTCTCATTCTTCTGGCTGCTTCAGCCATTAGAACTTGTGCCCAAGCGTTCTATTCCAATGTAAGGCTTTGCCCTGACAGCTCTCCCGTCCAAATCTCTCCTTGCAGAGCTCCTCAGAGAAGCCGTTGTCCAGCTCCTGGCATCTCTTTCAACCAATCAGAGATTTCCACTCAGTGTGACTGCCATACTTCCTGGTTAAATTCAATTCACACGTTACACAAGGATCTCAGTCTATCAGAGATCCATGTTTCTCCCACCGACACACACACATATCCCACCCCTCAACTATCCACACTGTGGCCATGAAGTGGAGGACTGCTCACAATGGGGAGAAAGGGCAAAATAATCCATTTCAGGAATAAAGTGAAGGTGTTCCTAAAGCAAGAATCACGATGCTGCATGCTTGAAATCCCAGAACTTACGAGTAGGAGGACTGAGAGTTTGAGGCCAGTCTGAGTGAGTTCCAAGGAAGCCTGGGCTACACAGCAAGATCCTATCTCAAAAAAAGGGGGGGGGGAGTGGAATCCAAAGGGAAAAACATGGTTCCTATATTTCAAGGAAGCTGAAGACACTTCACTTTATAATAAGCACAGATCAGGAGCTGGCTAGCATTTTTCTTCAAAGCCCAATTGTCTCTGCTTCCATTTCTTCAACCCAATGTTTGCTTCATTTTTTTCCTTTTATTATTTTTTCTGGAGCCCTATGCTCCATGCTACATTAACCTCAGATTGTACATTCCAGGATGATTAAAACCTTGAGAAAGTAACCAAATAGATACATGTCAAACACCTGTGTCCTCTTGACTGAGGAAAAGTCCCTAAGTACAACTGGCTTCTCTGCCCTACAAGGGCTATATTAGTAATAATGATTACCACGCCAGGTAGAGTACTGCATGCCTGTAATCCCAGTGCTTGGGGATATGTGAGCAGGAGGATCATGAGCTCAAAGCCAATATGGGTTACATACTAAGTTCCAGACTAGCTTGAGCTACACAGTGAGAACCTGTATCTCAAAGAAGAAAGAAGGGAGGAGAAGGAGACATGGGGTTCACTTTGACCGTGGTGCTCTGAAATCCTCTGAGGGACTTTGAAGGGTAGGAACTGAGAGATCTTTGCCCTTCATTTTCTGACCAGGTAGGACTAGAACATGATTGAGCTCTTCGTTTGAATTTTTGCCCAAGTAATAGGTAGCATTAATTAAATATGTGCCAAGCACATTTGTTTCATCTTTTCACAAAATTCCCCAACCATCCCTTTGAGGCACAAACTAGTACTAATTCTTTTATTTATTTATTTATTTATTTGGTATGTGTACCAGTCCTGGGGCTTGAACTCACGGCCTAGGTGCTGTCCCTGAGCTTTTGTGCCCAAGCCACAGCTCTATTTTCACTTTTTTTCATGAAAAAAAAAAAAAGATAAGAGTCTCACAAACTTTCCTGCTTAGGCTGGCTTTGAACCACAATCCTCAGATTTCAGCCTCCTGAGTAGCTAGGATTACAGGTGTGAACCACTGGCGCCTAGCTCAGTTTCTTCATCTTAAAAATGGTAATCAGCTAGGCACTAGTGGCTCACTAAACTATTCAGAGAAAGCTGGAAGTGGTGCTGTGAATCAAGTGGTAGAGCCTGGAGCAAAAGAAGCTAGGGACAGCACCCAGGCACAGAGTTCAAGCCCCAGAACTGGCAAAAAGAAAAAGAAAAGAAACTGGATTACAAAAGGGTGAAACTTGGGGAGAAACTTGCCTAAAATCACATAATTAACAGATACAATAACCAGGATTGAAATTCAAAATCTGGGGTACCCAGACTTAGTCACCATTGCGGACTTATCTTCACTATTTAGGAAGTCTTTCAATAGGCTCTTAAGGAAGCATCTCCTAAAATGGCCACTGTTAGTTCCTTCCTTCTCTTGAATACATACACAGCTAACCTTCTCCTAGAATCTGGACTGGTCTCATGTCTACTGTTCATAGAGTTAGCAAATGAATTTATAGACTGCTTTTCTCTCTGAGATAACAGACATCGATGGAGATGGTATCATCAACTTTTCTGCTTGGTCTGGTCTCAAACCACAGTCTGCTAGTCTCTGTCTCCCAGATAGCTAGGATTACAGGATTCAGCCATCAGGACCTGAAATGAGACTATCACAAGCTGACCTAGAACTCACAATGTAACCCAGGTTGGCCTCAAACTCAAGTCCTTCTGCTTCAGCCTCCCTCATTGCTGGGATCACTGAGATATCCCACTATGACTGCCTAGAAAAAGTAGTTTCTGGTACTTGTTATAGAAGGAGAAGGAGAAGCGTTAGGGAATAGAAAGATGATGTGGGGCTGGTGGGAGGAAAATGTAGGTACTGGAGGTAGGTACTTTCATATACACATATGAAACATCATAACTAAGCTCATTAGTTTAGACAACTCATATACTCGTTAAGAGGGAAAATAGGGAGGACATCAACAGAAAGTCTTCATAAGCTTGGGCCTCTGGACTCAAGAATGGATTTTTTAAGGCAGGAAATGGATCAGGATTGGGCAAAGTTTGTGACAGGATGACTGGCAATGGCAGGTAAGGGTATTGAAGGGCCTGGACGCAAATCTTAGTAAGTAAGCTATTGTTTGTTGGGAAATTTGCTTGTCCAGATGAGTCATCTATTTGTCCGATAGTAGAGCTGATAAAGCACCTTACATGAATTCCATGAAGCAAACAGTGAAGTTATTTATTGGGTTATGGCCATCTCTCCCTTGGCCTGAATTTCTTGGAACAAATTAGTTAAGCCAGGTAAGTCTAAGTACTTGGTCCCCATAGTTAAACCCTGTGGATAGAAATGACCTCATTTCACACATTCAACTTATTATTTTGAAAATCTACTGGAAGACTCTATCCTGTTCCCATGGAAACAGAACTTCACTTCATCCCACCCGTGACACATTGCTTGGGCTATAAAGTTGCAGAGTTCTCCCACGAACACTCTGCAGAGACAGTTAAAAGGGATTCATTTCAGCTGGAAAATAGTTCGTTGCCATGTGCAGAAAGTCTGTCCATGCCCTGATAGTTAATGAATCATCAGCACTCCCCCAATAAGAACCACTGCAAGCCACAGCCCGATACTATGGCAGTACCTGGTAATTTGAGGTAAGGTGAGAAACACCAGGCTCCAGCCTCAGATTTCTCTGTTGCATACATTTTTTTTTTTTGTAGGTCGTGGGACCTGAACTCTGGGCCTGGGCACGGTCCTTCAACGCTTCAGCCCAAGACGAGCACTCTACTACTTGAGCCACAGCACCACTTCCAGCTTTTTCTGCTTATGTGGAGGGGAGGAATCGAACCCAGGGCCTCATGCATGCAAGGCAAGCGCTCTACCACTGAGCTACCTTCCCAGCCCCTCCATACAATTTTTTGAAATCACTTTCCTCTCCTTTATTCACTCTCAAACATCCTGAGGTCAATATTCCCCAAGACTTCATTTGACTCAAGTATTCTGGGATTCTTTGACTTGACTCCACTTATTTAACCATTTTCAAAAAAGAGGGCAAAAAAAGTAAATAAATAAGGCCAGGCACACTTGTAACCCTAGCTACTCAAGAGGCTAGGATCTGAGAATCATGGTTCAAAGCCAGCCTGGGTAGGAAAGTCTGTGAGACTCTTATCTCCAACTAACCAGAAAAAAAGGCAGAAGTAGAGCCTTAGCCCAAGTGGTAGAACACTAGCCTTGAGGCAAAAAAAAGTCAAGAAACTGTGAGGCTCTGAGTTCAAACTCCCCCAACAAAACATTTTAAACAACAACAATAATCAAGGTGAGAAGCAAAGATGATCAAAGGAATCCATGTGGCTACTTCTATATTCTTCATGTGGGCTTTCCTTCTGAAGATGGAGCACACTGCTGTAATAGAGCTTATTACAATGCCATACATCAGCAAGCTCTAAAGGTACACAGCAAGTTCCTGTTACTGCTTTTCCTTTCTACCATCAAGTAATGAGAATGCATAGCCGGGGGCTGGGAAGGTGGCTCAGTGGTAGAGCACTTGCCTTGCATTCCTGAGGCCCTGGGTTCGATTCCTCAGCACGCCATAAGCAAAAAGAAAAAAGCCAGAAGTGGCGCTGTGGTTCAAGTGGTAGAGCGCTAGCCTTGAGCTGAAGAGCTGAGGGATAGCGCCCAGGCTCAGAGTTCAGGCCCCACAACCAGACTCAAAAGAATGTATAGCCCTTTGCTTCTGTATCTCTCTGCTTTCTGGGAGGATCCTACCAGCTTCTCTAGAAAGTGGTTTATGGTAGAACATAAACATATCACTTCTAAGTGAGCCTTTCATGAATGACTTGCAGATCAGTGACTGAGAAATAGACTACTGCCTGCACTTGCTTGCTAATAACTAAAGTCATTTGGTAGATTTTTGTAAGGTAGGAAGAACAAGATCCAAGATTTTTTTTTTTCATTGTAAAACGTGTAATAGCATTAAGATTGACACAGAAGGGATCATACAGCACTTGCCACTGATGGCTGGAAACATCTTGTATTAATATATTCCTGTACTTTTAGGGCAATGCACCAGGAATTCTCTGCACATTGAAAGGCAGAATGTTGACAGTCAGGGGACAAGGTATTGCACTCCATCTGTAGTGTAATTCAATGGGTCCCTCTCTTCTACCTGGAGGAAGCCCCCTGGGTAGGCTGGTCCCTCTTCTGGTGAGATTCCTTTCCACCTCAGCAGTCTGGGGACGGAAATCCTTTTACATAAACAAATCATTTGTCTAACGAGGCCCTTTGGTCTACATGACGATTTCCCATATGGGTATGAGCATCCAATGTGCCAATCCCCCAAAGAGAGGGCAATCTCTTTTCCAGGGCAAGTCCCCTGGAAAAGTAGTCTCTCTGTACCATGTTTTCACTTGGTCCTCACCTGAGGAGGTGTCTGTGGGCTATTTGTATCAGCAAAAAGGTAGAAATAGTGGGGTACCTGGTGGCTGGGATCTGAAGAGCGTGGTTCAAAGCCAGCCTGGGCAGGAAAATCCATGACATTCTTATCTCTAATTAACCACCAAAATGCTGAGGCTCATTGAACTGTGGCTCAAATGGTAGACCAGTAGCTTTGAGCACAAAAGCCTCAGTGCCCAGGACTGAGTTCAAGTCCTGGATGGGAATAGCACAACACACACACACACACACACACACACACACACACACACACACACACACACACACACACACACACACACACACACACACACACACACACACACACACACACACACACACGTAGAAACACCTTATTGCCAACCAGTGGGAATGAGTTAAGAAAACACATGCATTCACACACACACACAGAGCAAAAGAATATGACCTATTAAATATGATAGACTATTATTTTTGCAATGATCTATGACATCTTGCTAAGCTAAGGGTAAATGACAGAATCGTTTGTATATTATGATTCTATCTCTGGAAAATCATAGTCATGAGACTATTGAGAGATTTATATAATGAAGAAGCCTCCCATTTTCTGTAGTGGTGAGATTTTACATGACATTTTGCTTTCCTTATGATCTAGTGTTGCTTTACGTTTTTTACAACTAGCATGAGTTGTTTTTATAAACGCAGTGAAGCTGTTTGGGGAAGAGGGGAGATAATGTTCATTTGAAAGGGAAAGATGTTGGAAATAGCGCTGTGTCTGAAGTGATAGAGAGCTAGCCTTGAGCACAAAAAGGTTCAGGGACAGCACACAGGCCCTGAGTTAAAGCCTCAGGGGGGGCGGGAGGAAGGGAAAGATGTTTCTCAATATTATTAAATGAATAGTCATAATATATAGGGTATATGAAGAATGAATATAAATTATATTATGTATATATACTCAGAATTATATGGGCCTACACACACATACATACATACTTGACACTGTGTATCTGTGGGCTCCCTATTCACGAATTCAAACAAGTAAGATTCAAAATTTTTTTTTGCCAGTCCTGGCACTCGAACTCAGGCCCAAACACCGTTCCTGAGCTTCTTTTTGCTCAAGGCTAGCACTCTACCTCTTGAATCACAGCACCACTTCCAGCTTTTTCTTTTTTTGGATAGTCATGGGGCTTGAAATCTGGACCTGGTCTCTGTCCCTGAGCTCTTCAGCTCAAGGCTAGCATTCTACCACTTGAGCCACAGCACCACTTCCGGTTATCTCAGTGGTTTATTGGAGATAAGAGTCTCACAGACTTTCCTGCTAGGCTGGCTTTGAATGGTGATCCTCAGATCTCAGCCTCCTGAGTAGCTAGGATTACAGGCATGAGCCACAGATGCCTGGCCAGCTTTTTATTTTCATATGGTACTGAGGAATCAAACTCAGGGTTTCATGCATGCTAGGCAAGCACTGCACCACTTAGCCACATTCCCAGCCCCAAAAATATTTCTTAAAAAAAAAATGTTTGCCCTAAACATTCACACTTTCTTCTTGCCATCATTCCGTAAGGAATACAGTTGAACAACTATTCTATAGCAAACACACTGTTGTAGATACTATATGTAATCTAGAGATAACAAAGTATATTGGAGTACATTGGGTACCTGTGGCTCGTACCTGTCATCCTAGCTGCTCATAAAGTTGAGACTTCAAACATTGAAGCTCAAAGTATGAAGCCAGCCCAAGTAGAAAAGTCTATGAGACTCCATTTACAAGAAACCAGCAAAATGCTGGGCTGGAGGTATGGCTAGTAGAGCACCACCATCCATGAGCAAGAAAACCAAGCAAAAGCACAAGGCTATGAGTTTAAGCCCACCTGTTGGCACATACACACACACACACACACACACACACACACACACACACACACACACACACACACACACACACACACACACACACAAGAGAAGGCATATTGGAGCACTATCATGGGTCGAATGCAAATACATGCCTCTTTATATGAGACTTGGACATTGGATTTTAGTATCTACTGAAGGTCCAGGAAACAGGGCCCAAGAGATATGGAGGGATGACTATGATGTACACACACATACACACAAATATGTATATATGTGTGTGTTTGCTGAAAGATTCAGCAAACATCTTTTCTTTCTTTCTTTTTTTTGTCACTCATGAGGCATGAACTCTGGGTGCTGTCCCTCAGCTCTTCAGCTCAAGGCTAGCACCCTACCACTTGAGCTACAGTGTCACTTCTGGCTTTTGCTGCTTATGTGGTGTTAAGAAATTGAACCCAGGGCCTCAACATGCAAGGCAAGCACTCTACCACTGAGCCACCTTCCCAGCACAGCAAACATCTTTTCAAAGGATAGTCCGAGGATATACTGAATAATGCTTGGGAAAGACACATTTAAACCTTCAAACAGCACACAAGTGTTATGAAAATGATTAGCACTTTCAGTCACTTCTAGTGAGACAGATTATGTTCATGGTGGCCAGGTTTACCTCTTGAACTCATGAAACTGAAAACTGAAGCCTCCAGTATATGTTAGATATGAGACCCTTGTCTGTTGTATGGCTAGTGAAGATCTTCTCCCAATCCGTGGGCTTTCTACAGATCTTGCATACTCTCTGTTCTTTGCCATGCAGAAGCTCTGCAATTTCATGCAATCCCATTTGTCCAACCTTTCTTTGATTTGTTGTTTCTGGGTCTCTATTAAGAACATTTCAGCCTGTGCCGAGGAGCCCTAGAGTTTCTCCTATTCCTTCCTATAATGTTTTCAGGATTTCTGCTTTGACTTCGAGGTCTTTGATCCATTTGGAGTTGATTCTGGTACAGAATGATATATAAGGATCTAGCTTTAGTTTTCTACGGGTGATTAACCAATTTTGCCAGCACCATTTACTGAAGAGGCTGTCTTTCTTCCATTCTATTTTTTTTTAGCTCCCTTATAGGTTAGGTGGCTGTAGGTCTGTGGGTTCATTTCTGGGTCTTCAGTTATTTCATTGGTCCTCAGGTCTGTTCTTGTGCCAGTAGCAAGCTGTTTTGATTGCTATGTCAAAGCACAGGTCACACAACTGATTAGACATAGAGCCAAAATTTGAATCTAGGAGATCTGGTTTCAGACACTATATTCCTAACCATTGCAACATATTGTCTCTTTATAGTAACTTTATCTCACCAATGGACAATAATAGTTGTACTTTTCTTAGGTTCCAGATAAGTCATCAGTAAAGATGACTGGATCATGACATTGTAACGTGGTGAGGAAGGAACTCTAGAGTTTGAAGCTGCAATATCTGAGTTGATGACGTTTTTTGAGTGACTTCTGTTCTTGATGTCTGTGTGAAGCTGAGTCAGTCTCTGACCTTCCTTCTTTGAAGTACAAATGAGGCAATAGTAGTATATCAGTAGTTATGATGAAGTTTCCACATAGAGTAAAATTGGGTGACTCACATGGAGTCTATCCACAAGCTTTTGGTTTCCTCTTTCCTGGGAGAACTACTCCATAGGATCAAATAGGCTTATATTTCCATTTTATATAAGGGTGGGACATCTTCCATAGCTATGGCATGAAATATGTTTCATTCAATCATGAGAAAGTTCTTCCTTTTCTGATTTTCCTTGTGTAGCTCTTCTGATTACTTTCAAGGTGATTAGGTCTGTGCTTGGTACTAATTGGACTTTAAACTTTTCCTGATTCTATCTCCCTTTTGAACAGGGAAAGCAAATCTTAGCACTGAATGGTATTACTAGCATTTAACAATGTTATATTCTTTTCCTTTGTATTTGTTTTTATTTTGCTTTTAATACATGATGCTGATTTTAAAGTTTTTTAAACAAATAATTGTTTCAACAGCCTAATTTTTACAAAAATCACAAGGAAGGTGATAGCCAGGGCAATGTCATAAAGGAGGCCAACAAATGTCTTTGGAAATGGTAACTCTATTGAGCATGATAGCCCATATCTACAACCCCAATACATAGAAAGCTAAGGAAGAAAGATCATGAGTGCAATGTTAGCCTTGAACAAGCAAGTTTGAAGCTAGCCTGAATTACATAGCAAGAACCTGTCTCAAAAAAAAAAAAGGAAGAAAGGGAGACAGACAGGGAGAAAAGTGGAAAAACATACTTATATCAGTAGTTCAGATTTTTCAAAACATATCCAGGAAGCCTCCTGTACCTCTTAGGAATTGCTTTCTGCTAATAGCAACAGAGACCTGATTGTAACAATTCAAACGTCATTTAAGGTTTACAGTGATCAATGCTGCCTGGATTTCCCAGATGGGATTACATTTAAAATAAGAATATAATTACTGTAAAGAGATTTTTTTCAGGCTAGTAAAGGGACTGGGGAGGCATCATCCCCCAGTATCCTGAATGATGATGGAATCATATCTTTAAAAGTAAAAGTCTGGAAATAGTTCCAAACTGGTATGCAGATATCCATGAAGGTAACAGAGACCCAGATGCCTCTTTTTGTTCCACCATCTTCAGTGTAGAGTTTTTTATGAGCTGAATTGTGTGGCCTCTCCCCCATCTCCTTCCTGAATTCGTATTTTGAAACTCCGATACCTAAACTCCCATACCTCAATGTGATGGTATGTGAAGATAGGACCTTTAAAAGAGGAGATTAAGACAAAACCAGGCCACCAGCATGGGCCCTAAGCCAACCTGACTGGTATCCCTCCAAGAAGAGAAAATCTGGGCACAGAAAGATGTTAGGAATGCACACACAGAGGAAGAACCATGTAAGGACAGACTGAAAAGATTACCATCCACAAGTCAAGGAGAGTTCTCAGGAGAAATCAGCCCTGACAACAGTTTAGTCTTGGATCGTGGCTTCTAGAACTGTGACAAAAAGTTTCTATGTTTTAAACAACCTAATCTATGGCATTTTTTGTCATGCCAGTCTTAGCAAATGAACAAATGCACCTTCCTTCCTTACCCAAGGCTGATGGGAGACTCATCATCAATTTAGTGTTTAAAGGAAGAAAATTGGCCTCACAAGCCAGGATAATATAAAGACACTTGTACACCCATGTTCATTGCTGCACTATGCACAGTAGCCAGGTTTTGGAAACCGCCCAGATGCCCTCCAACAGAGAAGTGGATCCCCCAAAAAAATGTATCTATACACAATGGAATTTTACACAGCCATTAGCATAAATAATATATGCCATTCACCGGGAACTGGATGAGATTGTGCTTTTAAGGAAGAAGGGAGATTCTGGATAGGCATTTGGCAGGCTTGGTCACATCTCTTGACTGCTACTGCTGAGAACAGAAGGTGGTAAGAGCTGGTGGCTCTATTGTGACACTCCATACAGGCTGCTGATAGGTGTGGGAGGACAGCATATTAAACCCAAATTCCTTGGCCAACATGAAAATTCCATGAGATCATGTCTGAGTCATTTGAATGAGCTATAACAAAATGCCATAAATGGAGTGACTGATTGACAGCGGGAAATTATTTCTCACAGTTTCTGAACCTGATGAAAGTAGATGCAATGTCTGATGAGAAGTCAACTTTCCAGTTCTTAGATTGCTGCTTCTGGTCATGTCCTCATAAGGTGATATGGAGAAATGAGTTCTCTGAGGTCTGTCTTATAAAAGTGCTCATGTGGTATGGTATGGTGAGAAATCAGCCTGCCTGGCCTCTAAACTGATCATCATCCAAAGATATTCTAATCTTGAGGGTTATGACCTTCACATGTGAAACTGAGAGAGGCACTAATAGCCACTTTTAGCATATCACTATTTTTTTTGTCGGTCATGGGGCTTCAACTCTGGGCCCATGCGCTGTCCTTTAGCTCTTCAACTCAAGGCAAGCACTCTACCACTTGAGCCACAGCACCACTTCCAGTTTTCTGGTGGGTAATTGGAGATTATAGTCTCAAGGACTTTCCTGCCCAGGCTGGCTTTGAACCATGATCTCAGCTAGAATTACAGGCATGAGCCACCAGCACCCAGTGATCTGCTGATCACATTTTAAAGCTCCATATTCCTTTCAGCGCTGGTAGTTCACCTCTGTAATCTTAGCTTCTCAGAAGACTGAGGTCTGAGGATTGGCAGTTCAAGTCAACCCCAGAAATCCAAGAAATTCTTATCTCCAAATACCCTCCAAAAAAGCCAGAAGTGGAGCTGTGTCTCAAATGGTAGAGTGTTAGCCTTGAGCAAAAGAAGCTCAGGGATAGAGTCCAGGACTGAGTTCAAGCCTCAGGGCTGGCACACAAACGAAAGGAGAGTCTAAGAAAGCTTCAAATCTGAGGGTGCAGAAGGAGAGATGAAAGCCAGAAGACCATGAATCGTCTCTTTCCCCTGTTAGGAAAGCGACATCTCCAGTGTTACTGGTGGCCCACATGGTTTTAATTAGACAAGATCTGATATGGTTCACTGTGGTCTTCTGTATACGCATGCACTGCCTGGCTCGGGGTGGCAGCATCTGGCTGCTCCACTGAACACAGAACCGCCTAGATCAGAATAGAGTCACTTCACTGGCAATTTGCCATGTATGGTGAATGAGCAGGCCAGGAGGTCAGGCAGGCTGATTTCTTACCACACCATACCACAGTGTCAGTCTGTGTTTCTCTACTCTTAGCTATGTGAATCTCAAATAGCTGTTTACTTGTGTGCTAACCCTAACCCTAACCCTTGTGTGCTTGTTAGCTTTGTTCTCAACCATGTAACCCTTGGCCTGGCGTGGAAAACAGAGTGCTTCATTAATGCTTGACGTTTGATTTCAGTGAGACATTATAACAAGGTGCCTCCAGGAATGTTTGGCGTAAAAGAAAATCTCAGCAAATTGTAAGTCTTGCTATGGGAGGAAACATAAGGCTAAAGAGTGATTACAGCTCATGGTGGTAGAGCACCTGCCCAGCAGGGGAAGGCCATAGGTTCAATACACACACACACACACACACACACACACACACACACACACACACACACACACACACACCAAATAGTGAGCCAATCAAGAGCAGGGAGCAATGTCTCTAGATAAAGCCCAGTACAACTGCTACACAGTTATGGGCCTGCATCTTTCCTGTAAGGAATGGAATCTCTGCTCCTAAGCAGTAAAGTGCACCCATAAGCCTTTTTTCCACAGAACCAGCAGTCTGGAAACACCCACTTTTTACACACAGACTCCTTCCTTGGGCAGGTTCTACCCAACTGTGTATGAACAGTGGCAATGGGGTTTCATTTAGTTCTTTTACCATATCCATTCATTTAGCTCATTGCCGTCATTTAAAGGAGGAGATCACATGTTTGGGAAATTGTAGCATCAGGACAAAATCTGATTGGGGCATTGGGGAAAGGTGTATGGGGCCCAGAGCACAGGCTCTGCCTACAGCTCTGGGTAATCTTGGCTATCTGCTCTTCTTTTTTTCTTTGTTTTCTCTTTTTTTTTCTTTCTTTTTTTTTTTTTTTTTTTTTTTTTGCCAATCCTGGGGGCTTGAATAGGGAGTCTGGGCACTGTCACTGAGAGATTTTTTTTTTCTCCAAGCTAGCACTCTACCCCTTGAGCCACAGTTCCACTTCCAGCTTTTTGGAAGTTATTTGGAGATGAGATAGCCAGGGCCCAGCTTGGTTATCTGCTTTTCTAAACTCTCTGGTACCAGAGTCCTCCTTAAAACCCATTCATAATTGTTCTAAATGAACAAGATAGGGGAAATTTGTTACCCAGCTAGGTTATTCTCCCTGATGGTAAGAAATGTGCTTTAAAAAGCTAAAATTTGGAGCTGTGCACTACTGGTTCACACCTGTAATACTAGTTATTCAGGAGGCTAGTGGTTCACACCTGTAATACTAGTTATTCAGGAGGCTGAGATCTAAGGAGCATGGTTGGAAGCCAAGCTTGGCAGAAAAGCCTTGTGAGATTGCTTTCTCAATTAATCACCAAAAAGCTGAAAGTGGAGCTGTGGCTCAAGTGGTAAAGTAGACAGCACCCAGGCCCTGAGCTGAAGCTCCAGTATTAACACAAAATGAAGAAGGAAGGAAGGAAGGAAGGAAGGAAGGAAGGAAGGAAGGAAGGAAGGAAGGAAGGAAGGAAGGAAGGAAGGAAGGGAGGGAGGGAGGGAGGGAGGGAGGGAGGGAGGGAGGGAGGAAGGAAAGAAGGAAGGAAGGAAGGATGGATGGGAGGGAGGGAGGAAGGAAGGAAGGAAGGAAGGAAGGAAGGAAGGAAGGAAGGAAGGAAGGAAGGAAGGAAGGATGGATGGGAGGGAGGGAGGGAGGGAGGAAGGAAGGAAGGAAGGGAGGGAGGGAGGGAGGGAGGGAGGGAGGGAGGAAGGGAGGGAGGGAGGAAGGGAGGAAGGAAGGGAGGGAGGAAGGAAGGAAGGAAGGAAGGAGCTGGAGTTTAGAATTTGTATTCCATGAAATCTAGCTGGCGATGGCTAGAATGGATCTGCTCAGACACCAGCAATGCTACTCCCCTGACACCTGGATTTCTACACCAGTTCAAAGGCAAGGTCATAGTTTTTATTCCCTATGTGAAAATTCTTAGCAACTTCCATTATCCTGGGATTGGACAGAAGGTTACAGTTTTTATTCCCTCTGTGAAAACTCTTATCAACTTCTGTTGGCTTCAGGAACTGGATATCTGTTCAAGTGTGATAGAGAAAGCATGACCAGGAGCTCCTGGCAAACACAGGATGCCTGCAGAGGGAGGCAGGAACAAAGAATCGATCACCAAAGTAAGAATGGGAAAATAACCAGAGCTGTCTGGGCCAGTGCCCTCTCTCTGGTGAGAGAATCTATCTGGAGCAGGGAAGGGCCTCCACCTGGGGCTTGTGACTCACACTTTGGAGGGAGAGCTTCTTTTCTCTCCATCAGGAAGAGTTCCAGCAAGCTCACAAGTATGGGGGAAGGGCCATGAGTCACTGATTAAGAACCAAGAATGGGCCGGGCACTGGTGGCCCATACCTGTAATCCTAGCTACTCAGGAGGTTGAGATTTGAGGATCATGGTTCAAAGCTAGCTCGGGCAGGAAAGTTCATGAGACTCTTATCTCCAAAGAACTTCCAAAAAGTCAGCAGTGGAGCTTCTGGCTCAAGTGGTAGAGCACTAACCTTGAGCATAAAAGGCTCAGGGACAGTGGCCAGCCCCTGAGTTCAAGCCTCTGGACACACACACACACACACACACACACACACAGAGCATGGTATCTGGATATAACCCACACATATAAACTTAAAGTAATTTCTAGAATATTTCAGGCTCTCATGCAATGCAATGTCAAGCATCGATATACTATGTTGCTTAGGCAGTAAGTAAAGTAAGTAGACTGGGTCTAAGCAGCATTGCCATGTCCTTACAGCCATCCCAGCGCCTTGCTGGGTGCAGGGGGCTTTCCACCCAGCTCTGAAAAGCCTAGAAGTAAGAGAAACCATTCATTGAATTGCAGATGTCATGCTGTTTAGCCTTAGGAGAGATTTTGCTACAGAGAATGCTCATCCTTGATTACTTTTCTTTCTTTTTTTTTAATTTATTTATTTTTATTTTTTTATTTTTTTGCCAGTCATGGGGCCTGAACTCTGGGCCTGGGCACTGTCCCTCAGCTCTTCAGCTCAAGGCTAGCACTTTACCACTTGAGCTACAGTGCCACTTCCAGCTTTTTCTGCTTATGTGGTACCGTGAAATCAAACCCAGGGCCTCATGCACGCAAGGCAAGCACTCTACCACTGAGCCACCTTCCCAGCCCCCTTGATTACTTTTCTAAATGATTTGATTCACTCATCTTTGAGGCTATCTCCCTATATGGAAGGTTTGATGTATATTCCCCTCCCCAAAATGGAAAGTCTACTACTACTACAAATGGAAAGTGAACTACTTCCCTAAATGGAAAGTTGTGCTGGGACCTGAGCTACTTCACACGTAAGGTCTGCTTTCATTAAGGCTTGCTCTTCACCCCCAAACATGTGGTTTTTTGTCTTTACAAGCTCTGTTCAAGCTCTGTTCTGGGCTGATGGTCTTTGAGACAGGAGTCTACCTGCAGCAGCAGGCTCTCCAATAAAGACTCTCAATTCAAGTTCTCAAAATGTTGCTTTCTCTGTTTCTCTCTGAGTGAAATACCTTACAACATAATAACAAGGCAAAAAGTCTGTAGTCTGTACATGTTCAAGACAGATGTTATTTTTTCATCTGCATTTGGTTGACTCTTCAGTTGTAGAATCACAGATAGGGAAAGACCCATTGTATTCATAATTCAAAGAACAAGATCCTATTTCTAGTGGCTCCTGACCCAGGTGCCACTATCCACAGATAGTGATATCCATAGATAGACAAAGCAGCCCACAGGTAGCATCTCTGGGTCATTTCAGAGGCTTGCATGGCAAACATTCCACTATGTGACCTTGCCAATAAGAAAGGTTTCAGTAGCCAGGCTGTCATGGAGCCTGACCCCACCCTGTAAGAGACTGTCTGCCAGAAGTCAGTCAGCCAACACCCAGTAGCATACACTTCATTCATTCGACCAAAGCTGAGTCAGCTCGTGGCTTTCCTAAGGTAAGATGTCATTCCACCAAGCCCTGTGGATCATTCCACAACCTTTCACCCATCTCCACTTCCTGGTAGATAGATTTAAAAAGGCTCCCTATGGCTGAGAATGTGGCTTGGTGGTAGAGTGCTTGCCTAGCGTACATGAAACCCTGGGTTCGATTCCTCAGGACCACGTAAACAAAAAAAAGCCAAAAGTGGTGGTGTAGCTCAAGTGGTAGCCTTGAGCAAAAGAAGTTCAGGGAGAAGTTTCTCTTTAAGTCTTTAGCCCACTTATTTATTGGGCAGTTATTTCTTTGAAGATTTGTTGTTGGGGGATTTAATTTTTTGAGTTCCAGGTATATTTTAGATATGAGACCCTTGTCCATGTGTGGCTAGTGAAGATCTTCTCCCAATCTGTGGGCTTTCTATTGATCTTGCTAGCTATATCCTTTGCCATGCAGAAGCTCTGCAATTTCATGCATTCCCATTTGTCCAACCTTTGATTTGTTGTATTTCTGGTCTCTTTTAAGAAAATTTTGGCCTGTACCAAGGAGAACTAGGGTTTCTCCTATTCCATCTTGTAATGTTTTCAGAGTGTTTGCTTTGACTCCGAGGTCTTTGATCCATTTGGAGTTGATTCTGGTGCAGGGTGATATATAAGGATCTAGCTTTAGTTTTCTACAAGTGACTTTGGAAAGTAGTATGGAGGTTCCTCAAAAGACTCCACATAGAGCTCCCCTATGGCCCAGCAATCCAACATTTGGGCATTTACCCAAATGATCACAAACAAGACCATACTAAAGCTACCAGCACAACTATGTTTATTGCAGTATTATTTACCATAGCTAAGATATGGAACCAACCCAGATGCCCCTCAGTAGATGAATAGATCAAGAAAATGTGGTATATATACACAATGGACTTCTATGCCTCCATCAGAAAGAATGACATTGCCCCATTTGTTAGGAAATGGAAAGACTTGGAAAAAATTACATTAAGTGAAGTAAGCCAGGCCCAAAGAAACATAGGTCCCATGGTTTCCCTTATTTGCAATAACTAGTATATGTCTGAGACAAGCAGAACCGGTCAGATAAGTTGATGTTAGGTGAAATGAACCCCAAGATAAGGACTGAAGTGGTTTTTCTTTCTTGCTATTGTTTCTAACATATTTATAAGGTGATTTTTTTGTTGTTTTGTATGTCCCTCCCCCATGGTATAACCCCTGCTTTCACTGTATTTGATGTTGGTATAATTTGTGGAGGGAAAAAACAAATTGTTTAAATAGGGATACAGGTGGACCCATTGCAACAATGAGATGTACAAGATGTTATGTCAAAAAGCGAACTTTACAACTTTGGCGTTGGGGTGGGGGAGATGGGAAGGGATGGGAAGGGGAAACAAAGGAGGAGGCAACAATACTTGATAAGAAATGTACTCATTACCTTGCTCATGTAATTGTAACCCCTCTGTATGGTATTTTCACAATTAAGAAGAAGAAGAAGCAGCTCAAGGACAGTGGCCAGGCCCTGAGTTCAAGTCCTAGGACTGCCAAAAAAAAAAAAAGGCTCTCTAGAGCTGAGCACTTTTTCTTAAAGTGACAAATCCTCAAACCTGTGACCTGTCCCTTAGCTAAGGCCCAGACCTGAGAATAGTGCCTTTGATGGAATCTTGCAGTCACTTCCCTTTCCAAGAATTACTTTTCTACCAGTCACTTCCTCCTACACATCTTGGGGGTGGAGGGGTGGAGAGGCAGAATATGTGGTTAAGGAGAAGAAATTCCTAAACTTTCCAGATAATTATTCTGATGCTTTAAACACCCCCTCCCACACACACACACACACACAAAATCCTGCTACTCCCAGTGCATAATACCTGGCTTACAATAGGGTCTCAGTGAATTTGTGAGTGGTAGACAATCCAGCCTGTACTTAGGATGGACGGAGGTCCCTGGGACATCTCCATGTTTGAAGCTCAGGAAGGAATCAACCTATATCTACCCCTTGTCTAATGCCCTAACTCTCTGTCTACAGAGACCTGCATGATAGCCAGATTAATGACTCTAGAATCAGCTTATCCTGCTGCCTACACCCAGCCTGCAGCCAGGCCCCTTCCCTGCTAGTAAATACTCACACAGCAACTTTGAGGATCCTCTGTAGTTACTTCCAGGTCTTGTGGTTTCCATTCTTTATTTGTGAGTTAAATCAAATCTTTCATATGATCTGTTAGCATTTTTTTTCCACATTTCTATGTGTGAGAAATGTAGAAAGGAGTTCTCTTTTTCTCAGTGTAAAAGTTTAATGTGTCTCTTTTATTGTTTTTTGAATTTGTTGTTTTTATTATAAAGGTAATGCACAGAGTGGTTGCAGTTCTGTAAGTCAGGTAATGAGTACATTTCTTTTTGGACGATGTCACTCCTTCCCTCCTTCTTTCCCAGATTTTCCCGCCTGTCTCCACCCACAACTTGTATGGTTCATTTTCAACCTAGTATCCAGGGAGTACCACTGCTGTATTTGTTCACACTTTGCTACTCTTGCTCACACTTTGCCCCTCCATTTCTGTGCTCCCTCTTATCCTTCCAAAGACAGATAAACAAACAAGACAAAAAGAAAAGAAAAAAACAGCAATAAAGAAACATAACTCTTGTTTCCATTTCCTGGAATTCATTTCAGTATTTTATATGATCACAGGTGCATAGGCCTTGTGCTTTTGTGTTCCTCGCCTAAGAATATCCTCCTTTAGTCTCACTATGTGTGAACGCATAGAGTTCTGTATAATTTATCATCTTCTCATATATTTTAGGTTTAGCTTCCAGAAAGAAGTTCTTATTTCTGCTAAGCCTCCCATACTGACTGAAAGTGCGCAGGTGATATACTTCAATCTAAATCTTCTACCTAAACACCTGCAATCCGCTGGGCTTACTGGTATATGTCTGTAGTCCTAGCCCTCAGGAGATGAAGCAGGAGAATCACAAAAGCCCAGAAGTTGGGGACCAGCCTAGGCAAGATAACAAGATCCCCATTTCAAAAATGAATAAATTAGCTGAGTGCTGATGACTCACATCTGTGATTCTAGCTACTGAAGAGGCTAAGATCAGAGGTTCATGGCCCATTACCTACCCAGATTTAAAAAAAATAAGTAAAGGCTTTAAGACTCCATCCCCAAAATAACCAGCAAAAACACAGGTTAGGTCTAGGAATGTGACTTAGTGGTAGAGTGCTTGCCTAGCAGGCATGAAGCCCTGGGTTTGATTCCTCAGTACCACACACACAGAAAAGGCTGGAAGTAGGCACTGGGGCTCAAGTGTTAGAGTGCTAGCCTTAAACAAAAGAAGCCAAGGGATAGTGCCCAGGCCCTGAGTTCAAGCCCCAGACTGGAAAAAAAAACAGATTAGAAGCATGGTTCTAGTGGTAGAACACCAACTATGAGCAAGCAAGCTAAGTGATAGTATAAGGAGCTGAGGACAAGTCCCGATACCACAATAAATAAATAAGCAAGCAAGCAAGTTGGGCATACCTGTAATCACAGCTACTTAAGAAGCTAAAATAAGAGGAACAAAGCTTGGGGCCAGCCTTGAGATTAAATACTTAATTAATTAATATTAGGATGACCTCTTCTCAATCAACAGCTGGACCCGGTGGCACACACATAAATATCAGATCATGATCTGGTACTGGGCAGACAGTAGACCCTATCCCAGAGATGACCAGTGCTGCCAGC